>NW_012149596.1:2206254-2226732 GCF_000956105.1 Propithecus coquereli | reverse complement strand
TGAGCCCAGGAGTTTGAGGTTGCTGTGAGCTAGGCTGACACCACGGCACTCTAGCCCGGGCAACACAGTGAGACTCTGTCTCAAAAAAAAAAAAAGGTCTTGTTATGTTGTCCAGGCTGGTCTCAAACTCTTGGCCTCAAGTGATCCTCCCATCTTGGCCTCCCAAAGTGCTGGGATTATAGGCATGAGCCACTGTGCCCAGCCATGGTGTTGATGGTGTTGTATTTTTTTTCTTGTAAAAATATGTTATCTACTCCTAACTAAATGTGTGGGCCCTCAAGGCAAGGCCAACAGAGGAGCAACACATGGGTTCAGTTTACATATTTATTATAGAAATCCCCTTCCAGTGTGGGTAGTGTCTTGGGCCCAGATCCATTGGTACAAAAAGAAAAGTTTAACACCAGGTAAGGGGGGTAGGGGAGCCCCCAGCTCCAGAAAGTCACAGACAGGTATCATAGAAAACACAGCTTGTGTAGATTGGTTTAAAAAGTGGTAAATGGAAGGAAAGCCAAGGAAGATGTGACATGGCCTGTGGCCCGTGGCCAGACATCACCTGAGGATTTTACTGGCATCTACCAGATGCCAGGTTCAACCTCCGCAGCATCCCAGGACACAACACACCCAATGGCTCTGCCCTTTGCCCCTACTGTGGGACCTCCTGATTGGGGATGGTCAGGGCAGAGGCCATGGGCACAGACGGGGATGGGCTCCTTCAGGCACCCCACCCAGACTGCAATCCTTCCAAATGTGGGCAGAGAGCCCTCCTTCCCCAGAACTTCCCTGGTAGGGGTGGCAGGGAGTTCTGTTCACACTGGAGTCTCCTGGCTGCCCCAAATAGGGCCCTGAGACCCTACATGGTCCATTTGGCAGGGGGTGGTTCTGAATAGAACAGGCTGGGCATGGGAACAGGAATGAACCCAACCAGGACAAGGTCACAGTTTCCCTTTTATAAAATGTGTAGTGTTGGGGGAAGACAGCAAATACCTAAATCACAACTGTAAACAGAAATGGAGGAAGGGGCTTGGAGTCCCCATGACATCATCCCCCTCTTTTAAGCTGGCTGAGGCCCCCCAGTCCCCAGCACAGTGTGAGAGGAGAAGCAGGGTGTCAGACAACTTCCTGGGCCCACAGGGAGCCAAGGGGCCTTGGAAGATCAGTTTGGCGCCCACCCAGGACTGAGAGCAACCACACCCCAGGGCTCAGCGAGGTCAGCTGTATGCTCCCCAGACTAGAGTCATGCCCATGCCAACAAGGGGCATATCAGAAGGGGTCAGACCAGTGTCCCCGGGGTCTGGGGGTCAGAACTGGAGGACTGCTCCCCCTCGAGCGTCAGGTCACTTAAACGAGCGCTCAGCTCCTGGGGGTACAGGAAGTCCGCGTAGTATCTTTAGAAGGGGTAGCAGGAATCCGGAGGACAGGGCAGGGAAGACAGAGAAGAGAGGAAAAGACAGACAAGACACAGAAAGAGAAAGGAAAAGAGGCTCGTTAAAGAGGTGGAGGCAGGCACAGGACAGCACCCTCAGGCTCCCAAGCATGGGGCATGGAGAAAAGAGGAAGACAAAGGCAAGGGGCACAAGATGTCCCTTCTTCCTGGCACCCTGCCTTCAAGGCTCATTCTCAGCTGACATGCACTGGTTGCTAAATTATTAAAATTCTTCTAGTGCTTGGTAAAGAACTGCTGCTACCAGTGCCCAAGAGCCCCCTCCACCAAGAACCCCTGGACTAACGCAGGTCATGCACGGTACAGTGACCCTGTGCCAGTGCTGCAGCTAGTTTCCTTGTGGTCCAATTCATTAGCTCTCTTGACTAGCTGCTCCCTGGCCTGGATATCTTCACCATCTGCCTCGAGACCTCTACCCATCAGTAAAAGCACCCCCCATACCTGCCGGAGACAGGGGGCGCCGTGAAACTCCTCGAGTGTGGGAGCGGCGCCTGGCTGGGGGCCCCGTAGAGCGCCTGGCCCACCTCATAGCAGCGGGTATGGAGGAAGGGTGGGTGTGGTGGGCCCATGTGGGGGGGCACAGGCCGGCGCTGGGGCCCCGCGGCCAGTCCGGAGTTCCGGATGTACCAGTCCCGCAGCCCCTCCAGGGCAAGGTTCTTGTGGCCACTGCGTTCGCCAGTCGGGGGGATACGGGTGGGTGGGGGCATCCACAGCAGAGGGTTTGGATGCACCTCTGGACCCTCGGCGGCCTCTGGGGGCAGGCCACAGGGCTTGGTACGGGTGGCACGGGTGTGGGGGTCCTTGCTGCGGAGGAGGGGGCTGCTGCCGTCAGCTGCATACACAGGTGGTGGGCCGGGGAGCATGGCGAGGAGCCCATCCCGGCGGGAAAGGGGTCCTGGGACCTCAGCTGCAGGCAGCAGCTCCCCCCAGCCTGCCCCACCGCCACCGCGGGGCAGGCCCCGGTCCAGGGAATAGTCCAAGAGGAAGTCCCCACACACAGGTGGGAGCCGGGGGGCTCCTCGGGAGGCAGGGGCAGCTGAGCTAGGCCTGGCGGCCCGGGGAGGGTCTGGGGGGCCAGCTGTGCGGGAAGAGAAGGCAGGGGTTGGCTGGGGGCGCTCATACAGCACCTCACTGCTCTTGCAGACCGGTGGGCCGGCAGCAGGGGGAGCCAGAGGGGCAGGCGGGGAGCCGGCTCCCCCACCACCTGCCCGGTCCACTAGCAGGGCCTCTGAGCTGTTGCTGCGTCGGGTGCGAGCTGCGAAGAGGGAGGCCCGATCGGAGGCAGGGTCCACCCGGGGGAAGCCCATCTGGGAATCCTGGCTGCCGGACCACTGGCGAGAATGGAGGCCTTCGGGTCTGGGCACAGAGATGGCATAATGGGAATAGGGCCAGAAAAATTACGCAGATGGCCTGAGTCCCCTCCCTATCCCCATCTCTTTCTGAGCCTTCACTTTCACATCTCCAAAACGGGCCCAGGATTAGAAGTTGTGTGTATAAAGTATTAGGTAGTGGCACGTAAAGGGCAGCCGGGGTTCTCTCGCTGAAGACTGGGGGCACAGGGGTTGCAAATGTATGGGGGGCTGGGGCTGTTGGTTCCAAGGGAGACATAAATGTGCATAAGGCTGCAGAGGCACCTCAAGCAGAGGAGGGCCTGACGCCTGACCCCTCTTCCCCTGCTAAGGCCCTTCTCATGGCTCCCACTGCCTCCAGGATGACGTCCTGGTCCTCACCCCACCATGTGTATGAAGCACCCAACCTATCATTCCCACAGCCACCATTTACAGAATGCAAGTCCCACGAGGACAGAAACTTCGTTTTCTTAACAGCCTGGGAAAAGTAGGCACTTAGTGAAGCAGGACAGTATAGTGGTTAAAAGCATGAAGTCTAGAGTCAAACTTGCCTGGTTCAAGCTCCAGGATTTCAGTTCACTAACAAGTTACTTAACTTTTCTGTGCCTCAGTTTCCTCATCTATAAAATGGGAACAACAACAGCACCCACGTCATAGGGATCTTATGATGATTAAACTAGTGGATGCCATGTAAAGCACTGATTCCTACATACACAAAGAGTGCGATGCGCACCATCTGGGGGATGGATACGCTTGAAGCTCGGACTTGGAGGGGGGGGCAAGGGCAACATACGTAACCTAAACATCTATACTCCCATAATATGCTGAAATAAAAAAAAAAAAGCACTGATTCCTAGCAGGTGGTAGGCACCCAGTACATGTTAACCAGAACTTATTATGCCTCCGTCTTTCAAAGGGAGATATTATGCCCATTTCACAAACGAGACAAAGATTCAGAGAAGGGGAATGACTTGTTCAAAATGCACAGAAAAGCCCATACTCAAACTGTGGTGCTTCTGCCCCAAATCCCTACCCCACTCTTCTCCACCAAGACAACTTCTATTCACCATTCAAAGCCCAGCCCCTCATGTCCCACACCTTTTGATAATGCCTTCCTCAGCCCTCTAGTGAGAACTAACGGTTCCCTCCTCTGATTCTCAAACCCACCCTCAGATTCCCCTTACTTGCAGAGTTGGGGGCCAGCGCCCCGAGTGAGGACAGGGGTGGCAGGCACACTTCGCCCCTCAAAACTGGAGGCACTCCTGGGCAGCGAGCGTGTGGGGCTAGACAGAGATGGGCAGGCCCAGGTGGGAGCCCAGGTTAGAGACTGTACCCACCAGTGAGCCCTCCTGCCAACTCAGGCTCAGGATCCCCTTCCCGGCTCCTGGGGAAGGGAGGGAATGGGCTCATCCTCACCTGGTGGGGCTGGCCACAGAGTTCCGTCGGCTCTTCAGATCCCCATAAAGATCTGACGGGGGTGGTTTCCATGGGGTTCGCCGCTCAGGGCTCCCCCCAGATACTGCCCGAAGCTGGTCCCAGGCCTTGGGTGGTGAGGGGCGCTCCGCCAGAGAGAAGCAGCCACGGGGCTCCTCTGGGTAGAAGAGAGAAAGTGGGGCAGAATTCAATGAGAGTGGGCCCAGTGCGGGCAGGACAGGATGGGGGCAAAGCAAAGGGTAAGGGCTGGGGAGCAGGGAGGGCACAGGGCCAGGACACAGGCTGAGGAGGACCAAGGCAAAAAGGATAGGGAAGGGGCTGAGGAGGCAGGGCTGGGATGAGGCTGAGAAGATGGGGCTGCAGGAAATGGGGTATGACTAAGGCAGAGCTGAAGAAGTAGGGGAGGTGCTGAGTATCAAAGTACAGGCTGAGAGCACACAGGAGAGGGTGGGGGCAGGGGTGGAGATAGGAGTCCTCACCATTGTCATGGCTGGTCCCAGACTCTGAGAGGGAGCTGCTCTCCGAGTGCAGAACTACATCCTCTGCAAGGGAGAAGGGGAAAACGGGCCTCTCACTCTCAGGCCTGGGTGCCACCCCCTTGCACCACTGGATGGCTGCCTCCGCTTGGCCTGTCTTCTGGGCGGTCTCCTCCTCACCCTGCTCCCTTCCCAAGAATCTGCCTTTACCTGAGTCCAAGACCATCACGGCTTGGTTCCTGGCTTTCCTGGTGCCTATTTGTCAGTGCCTCACGGCCATTCCCCCAGCCAGATTATCGCGCGACTCTCCTTACTGGCTGGGTCCCTTAAGCTCTGCCAACCTCCCAGTCTTCATTGGCTGTTCACCCATCCCACCCCTGCCACATCCACTAGCCAGTGCACTCTCCCACTCTCACTGGGGGATGCTCACCTTGGCTGAGCTGAGTGAGGCGCATGCCCAGGCAGACTCCCTGCGTGGTGATCACTGCCCCCGTGGACAGCGGCAGTGGCTGGGGTGGCGGAAGCACTGGGAGGCCAAGGCGGGCTCGGACGTCCCCGAGCTGCTCCTCCAGTTCGTGCAGCCTCCGCAGTGCATCTGCCTGGACCTGGCGCCGGCGCCGGCGCTGCTCAGCGCTCAGCTCAGGGGCCAGGGCCAGGCGGCGGGCAGCTGCTGTGATCTGCTGCTGCACTGACACCTCGCGCTCTAGGGCGTCAAGAGCCAGCTCCTGTGGGGTCCACCCAAGAGGTGTGGGACAGGACCAAATGTTGGAAACGGCCAGACACAGGGACCAGGCAGTGGTGGGGAGGTAGGCCTGCTTTTCCTGAGGGCAGGCCTAACCACCTAGGGGTGGAGTTTATTCATCCTCTGGGGCCAGGGCCCATCTGGATTAGGGGCTGGGCCTATATATCTTCTTGAGGGCTGAAGCCTGTCCTGACAGAGTGAGGAAACAGCATCCTCCCTCAGAGCAGGAACCCACCCCCTCAAAGCCTTCCCTTCTCATCTTAGCCTCTCCCTCCCCTGGCCTCAACCTTCCCTCTCCCGTGTTTCCCTCCAGGCTCCTCCCCTGTACCTGTCCCCTCTCCCCACCATCTTGCTCCCCACGCCCATCTGCTTACCTCAGCGGGGCACAAGGAGTGGTGTGCTGGGTTGGGATGTGGTGGAGGGTAGGCACGGGCTGCAGGAGGCCGTCGGCGGACCAACTGGGGCCGTTCACCAGGCTCTAGCGGGCACTCAGGGGGCAGCTGGCCAGTTAGCTCCTGTAGGGGGCGGGGGTCAGAGACTACCAAGGGTTAGTTGGGGGATGGGGTAAAGCAGTGATGATCCCAGAAGCTACAGAAGTCCTACTCAGTAGCCCATGTACGATATTCTCTTCCTCCTCCCAATATCTTCACCAGGCAGGTGTGAAGTGTAGACTCTCAGTCCCTCAGTGGCCCAAACCCATGGGGCAGTGGCCGTGGGAGGCAGGGAGACCTGCTTTGGAATCCAGAATATTTAAGTTTTTATAAAGGCCATACAGTCTCCATACTGCATATTACATAAAACTCCCTTCCGGGTCTAGGGCTGCATGGTCTGAGCCACGTTATTATTTCTGGCAAACTGTGTGGACAGTCACACTAAGAGGGGTAAATCGAAACTATAAATCATCCCATGTCAGTTCAGGGCAGGTTGTGCTGCCAAATTTTGGAGATAACTTTTGTTTTTTGAGATTTTTGGATTTCAAATTGTTGATAGGGGATTGTGAGCCTGCATTACTGTATTTCATTGATTCTAAGACATCTAAGCTGAGCTTTGAGGACAGGGGGTGACAAGGAATCTACATCCCAGACAAATGGTTCAGCAATTGCTACCAAAGTCTGCCTATCTTGGGGCCCCAGCTCCTCACCCCCCACCTGAGACCCCTAGGGCCAGGCCCTCACCGCCTCCTGGAGACACACTTTGCGAAGCTCTTGAAGTTTCAGGCTCAGGGCCTCCTGCAGGGCTCGCTGCCGGTCAAGCAGCCCCCGCAGACGCTCTGACTTCACCTGGGGGGCAGCCTCTCCAAACAGGGCAGCTGGACACAGAGGGAGCAAAGATCAGTGAGACAGCCAGGCCACCCTGGAACAGCCACAGGGCCAGCACCAACCCTTCCCAAGTGGGCAGCTAGTGACTCAGAGCAGAGGAGGAGGCAGCAGGAGGGAGACCAGCCACCGACCTGGGGCACTGAAGGTAGGAGAGCTGATCAGCTGACCTTTGACTTCCATCCTGGTGCTGTCGAGAGGCTGTGGCTGATGGCTGGACAAGGTCTGGCAGTGACACATAGAAGCCATTAAGGAAGCACATCCCGTGACATCCCAACCCCCAGCCCTTCCCAGCTTCCCACGCTCCAGCTGGGAATAAAGGGTACCCTGGGCCCCTCCCACCTGCTGGACCTGCCTTCTCAGAATGTGTGTGGAAGTCTGGACCCCCGTGGCCCTGGTACCTTGGTTCCCTTCCCATTGAGTGGGAGGACAGCAAGTGGGGAGCTGGGCGGACTTACAACGCCTCCTCAGAGGCCCATGGGCCACAGCCAGGAGTCTTGCCTGGGGAGAAAGAATTAATGGTAACAGATTCAACGAACTGTAATAACAGTGGGAACTTATTAAGCACTTGGGTGCCCAGAACAGTTACCTACTATGCCACATTTAATCTTCACAACCACCCAGGAGTACTGTTACTCCCATTTTAGAGATGAGGAGAGGAAAGCACAGAGTAACTTACCCACAGCCAAGGACACTGCCCAGGCCCACCCCTCCGGTCCTACGCTCTCTGGGTAGAGCTGCCCCAACTCCACCAACTTCCTCCAAAGCTTCCCAGTCCCTCAGGCCTCAGGGCCCTTGCCCAGGCTGGGACTGCTCTTTGAAATGCTTTCTTCAACCTCTCACCACCCCAGCCTATGCTTCTCACTTATCATCCTGGGGCTCAAATGTCACTTCCAGAGGTGAGCTCCTGTCCTCTCACAATTGCCATCCAACAAGAGATTGTGCCTCCCCCGTACATCCATGCAGACAGGAAATGTTATCTGTCCCGTTTTCATCAATATCACCAGCACCTTGAACACTGCTGTACACACAAGTGCTCAATGAATGTAGGCTGGTTGAATGAATAAACGACTGAGTAAACGAATGACAAGGTGGCAAAGCCAGCGTTCAAGCCCAGATTGTCCCAACTCCATCCTGCGGCCCCGGCACAACGAGGAGAGTGCTCGTTTGACCCCAGGGTCCCTCCAGCCCCTCTCCCACCCCAGCCTGTCTGGAGACTAACATAGAGAAGTCACTCTGCCAGAATTTGTGAGAAGCAAAGTCCATAACTGCAGATAACAAACCACCTGCCTCCTGCCTCCTTCTCTGCCCCCAGACGGCCTGGCTGCCCATGGAGCCTGCCTTGGCTGGCCTCCAGCCCTGCCCTCGTCCCCTCCTCTGGAGTTTGCTCCCTCCCTCCCACATCCTGCTCAGTCCCCAGCTGGGCAGCCTGGTGACATCACCTCCTACCACCTGGGCTAACCTCAGTAGCAGGTGACTGGAAAGGCCTCTTGGGGCCATGAAGTTCCTATCCCTGAAATCCACGGTTTGTCATAACGTGGAAGCCTGGTGTGAGGAAGATCCAGACAACCAAGGAGGCATGGGATCAAGCCCCTTCCCCACCTACATATTGTGGGGTGTGGCTGAGCTGCCTATTAGGTGCCACCAGTTTTTTTCCATTCCTTCTATCTGCCTTACAAGGACTGTACCCCTCCCTTGAAGCAATGGCATCCTGTCCTCACCATCAGGGGGAGGAGTTAGCCCCTAAAGCCTTTGACAAATCCAGGCCCCAGTGTGTACTTTGCAGAGGCACTCACGAGCCCACCCATCTAAGGTCCGATGTTTCCCAGCATGGCAGGGTTTCCTCGACGTCCCAGTGCAGCCTCCTCTGCCCCTTGGCTCCTGGGGCTCCTACTTTCCCCGCCCCCATTTGGGTTTGGGGAACTCTTGCAGGGCTCCCTGGAAACTTCCTTCACACCAAAAAGAACCCAAATCCTCCCCTGACTGGCCCATTTGCCAGGATTGGTCCCACATCCCACACTGGGCTACCTCAATCCTTCCTTCTCTGGGAGCTCAGGGCATCATAGAAGTCAACACAGGGTCCATACAGGAACCCCGACTCTTTCCTGTCAGCTTGACCTCGGGAACATAGCTAGGGCATGAGTCATGGGGTTACTGGGCAGGCTAGACACAGGGTCAACGCCCCACACCCCCACGCCCAGTTCCCAAACCTCTGCCTCTGCTCACCTGCTCTCTACACATTTGCCTTGGGACCCGGGGCTGCCCTGTCCCTACCTAGAGGTGGTGAGAAGGGGATCCCAGCAACCCCTCCTCAATACACCCCCACCCAGTCCCAGGTCTCCCCACCGTGAACCCATGGCCCTGTCCTGTCCCCAGGATGGGTTGTGACAGGAGAGCTGCAGAAGGCACCCCCCATACCCAGAGGCAAGCCCAGCAGGTTTTTCAGGTCTGCCCTTCTGACACCACAGCTGAGAAAGAAATTCCTGGCTGTAATGACTGTTTACAACCACGATACCTCACCTGGGTGGCACCCCAACACTGTTAGAGGGGGGCCCCATTTCCACATCCCGCCATTACTGGAACAAATATAAACTCTCAATGTCTGGACTATCCCCTCCTCCCCTGGAACGCCCCTGCCCCACTTCTTCCACTCCAGTGAACAAATGGGGGGTAGGCAGGCAGGTGCCTGGGCAATGATTTCTCAATAGTCCAGTCTGGCCTTCCCTGGGGGTCTGGGCCCTGGGCTGTGGGAGGGCAGAGACTACAACTCCTGCAGGGGGGAACCAGAGGAGAGGAAGTTGGAGGGTGGAGTAGGGAAGGGGGGATTCATGCTTCTCTTTCCCCCATCCCTCCTTGTCCATTTCCAGCTAGGAATCAGCTTTGTGCCAGCAAAGGAAATTGGACATTTTGGCCTTCGCCCCTCTACTCAGGCCCTCCTTCCTTGCTATACCCTCCCTGCCCTGCCCCACATGGCCGACATACCTCTACCACAGACCTGGCTCCCTCCCAAAGGGAACATCAGTACACTCCACCCCAGCCCCCCAGTGCCCTCCTCCCCCATGCCCCTCGCCAATACCAGGCAGTGCTGGGGGCAGCCTCAGGTACCTCAGAAAAATAGTTGTCTCGACCAGGCCCTGGCTCCGGCTGGTAGTGGCAGTGAGCAGCAGTGGCAGATGCCTTGGCCACATCCCACTAGGTAATGGCCCAACCTACCTGGCCAGGAACTGGGCGGCCCACACCTTTTAACCCTTGCCTGCCTGCCACCAGGGCTAGGGCCACCCCGGGGGCAGTCTTGGGGCAAGGTGCCCTCAGGGTGCCCAGCATAGCCAAGAAGAGAGCCTGGAACTCCCTTCTCACCCCACAGACTTAGCAGAGAACTGGGGAGGAAGGGCTAAGAGTTGTGGGAGTAGCAGCTGCCCAAATTTCCAGAGGGTTAGACCCTGCCCCTGCAAGGGCATCACCCTAGAGCTGAAGGGAGGGGGATCTGGGGAGCCGTGAAGCATGCAGGAGGCAGAGGGTGTAAATCCAGTTTGTGTCTCTTGGCAGCCTATCACCTTCCTGAGGCCCCTACCCTTTCCTCTCAGGGCAAGGCCAGGTGGGAGAAAGTCTTAGGGCAATTCCCACCCTCGTTGAGGTAATAATTTCCCAAGTTGGGAACAGAGGAAGTTGACCTTTCCAAAGAGAGGCCAGGTCTCAAGACCTCATCACCTTCTGCAGCTCCAGAAGAAATAATCCCAGTAAACCAACCATAAGTTATGCCCTACAAAACACTCATGTGTTTTAACCCCTCTTGGTCCCCACAAACCTGGGAGGATGGCACATACTCAGCCTCCTCATAGCCATTTTATAGATGTGGAAGCTGAGGCTTGGAGAGGTGAAGAGGCCTGATTCAGATCACGGTGGAATCGGAACTTGGGGGGCTGGGTCCTGAGTTGGAGGCTGACAGAGGCTACTCCTGCAAAGGAGGAGGAGGAGGGAGGGGGGCTCATGCTTCTTGACATCCATGCTGGGCCTCCCCCATTCCCCTCCTCGGGCATTCAGGGCAGGAGTCAGGCTTCATGCCAGACAAGGAAATTGAGGGCTTTGAGTACCTACAGTGTACTGTTTCCCCCCACACCACCACCTGGGCCCTGGGCCTATGCTGGCACATAGCACACATCCTGTGCTCCATTTGGGACCATCTGCTCTGTGACCTCAGGGCCCAAGCCCCACCCAGGCGCCTGCTGCAGCCCACGCCATGATGTGAAACAGCAGAGTGATAAGGAAAGCTCTCCCTGCACTTGGCAGGTGGGTCAAGCCTAGAGAGAAGCTCCCTCTGTATCACGATGCCCCGAACACACGCTAGCAAGGCTTCCCACCATCCCTGCCCACCTCTCTTCCTGGGTGTGAGATTTCCAGCAAGGGACACAAAGGCCTCTTTCATAGCCCTCCCCCTTTCCCCTCCTTTGCTGCCCGGGGCTGGTGGAGGTGGCGGCAGCAAGGTGGGCAGCTGGGTGTCAGCGGGGAGTGTCCTCTCAGCCATGGCCTCTCCCACCTCTTGTGGGCCACCGAGGATGTTGGGAAAAGGGATATTTATAAAATCGGAGCCAAGAGGGACAAGAGAATCTGGCTGGCAACGTGGATTGAGTCTCAAAGCTTAGGTTTCCTCATCTGTAAAATGGGTAAAAGGTGGTTGTGAGACAATGGAGGCCAAAGTAACTTTGGAAAGCTTTTCAAATTGTAAGGAAACTGGCCAGGCTCATGCCTGTAATCCTAGCACTTTGGGAGGCCAAGACACGAGGATCACTTGAGGCCAGGAGTTTGAGACCAGCCTGGGCAACATAGTGAGAACTTGTCTCTACAAAAAAATAGAAAGGTTAGCCAGGTGTAGAGGCCCATGCCTGTAGTCCCAGCTACTCAGGAGGCTAAGGCAGGAATCTGAGGTTGAGGGTGCAGTGAGCTATGATAATGGCACTGTACTCTAGTCCGGGCAACAGAGCAAGAGCCTGTCTCAAAAAAAAAAAAAAGTGCAAGGAAACTCATAGCATGTCATTAATGGCTGTTAATAACAACAAAAATAAACTCACACAGAGGTGGGCTAGTTTGGGGGTCAGTGGGGAGAGCAGATAATGGGACCTCCTGGGCCAGGCAGACAAGCCGGGCACAGTCACCCACACACATCGTTGCCCTGGTCCCCAACTTTTAACAGCCAACCTCTAAGACAACCCAATGTCTAAGCCCTACCCCAGCCGAGTCCTGAGCCTCACATGGTCCTGCATGGCTAGTAAATCCCTGAGTCTGGGATTCAACCCAGCTCTGCCACTTACTGGCTATGTGACTGCTTGGACAAGTCACTTAACCTCTCTGTGCCTCAATGTCCTCATCTATAAAATGTGGATGATGATAACAGTACGTGTCTCACAGGGTGGTTGTGAACATTAAATGAGTTAATACATTCATTTAATTTTATTTTTATTTATTTATTTTTTTTGAGACAGAGTCTCACTCTGTTGCCTTGGGTAGAGTGCTGTGACATCAGCCTAGCTCACAGCAACCTCAAACTCCTGGGCTCAAGCAATCCCCCAGCCTCGGCCTCCCAGAATGCTAGGATTACAGGCGTGAGCCACCGCCGACCCAGTTAATACATTTAAAGCTTGCATAGGAGAGGCCCTCAGTAAGTGTTCAAAATGTGCTGGCTGTCATAATCACAAGTATCCCTCCCCATATGAACTGAGGAATCAAATAGATACATTTGGATACAATTTTTTTTTTTTTTTGGAGACAGAATTGGTCTCCCTCAGACTCACTTGACACATTTGAAACAGAGCTATTTTCTCTCAGATAACTTGTCTGAACTCTCACTATCCAAAATCAGAAATTAAATGTATTCAGATGCATTTTTGAAACAGAGCTGGTATCCCTCGGCCTTCAAACCCGCCCTACTTATTATCCAGACATGGGACCCTTCCTACTTGTCAAACATGACATATTTGAAACAGAACTGTTTTTCCTAGTTATCCGATCTCTTCCCTACTCAAAATAAAAATGCAGGAACCAAATACTTTCAGATAAATTGTCTGAACTCTTGCTATCCAAATGCAGGAACTGAATGGATTTAGATACATTTTTGAGATAGAACAGGTATCACTCACTCTTGAGTTTTCCTTACACACCAGGCAAAATGCAGAAAGCAAGTATGTTTACACAACAGGGTACCCTCACTATCCCAACTCTTGCCCCTGGAGTTCAGGAAAGTTAATGGATTTGGATATGCTTTTGAGTTAGAGTCATTATTCCTCATTAACTGAACTTTCCCTACTTGCTAAGTAAAATGAGAAAAAAAACTACCTTCAGAAAACTTGGTATGTTTCACTGTCTAAACTTCCAGAATTCTCCCTCTCAGAACTCAGGTACCAAATAGGTTGGGACAGTGAGGAATGCTTGTGTTGTTATAAATAGGTTTGGATAAATACTTGGGATAAATAAGATGGATCCGGTATCTCATTATTCGAACTCACTATGCTCTATGAGAAATGCAGGAACAAAACATAATTAAATAACACATTATCCCCTCACTATCCAAAATCTCCCCATCCACCCTCAGAATCAATGAGATTCAAACAAGGGAACCCTGCATTTTTGTTGTTTTTATTGCTACTACTACTAGATGAGCCTGATTCTAACATCCAGTGACCACCTGCCCCCTGCCCCAGACCAGTCCCCAGAGGTGGGGTGGACTTAGAGCCAGGATTTTTATTGCTTACTTTGGAAAGAAAGGGGGATAAAACCCTGCCCCTATCCCTCCTCTACCAAGTTCTGAAGCCTCTGGTTTAGAGTGGACTTTCATTCAGGCCAGGAAAGAAGGGATCGTGCGTGGGAGTGATGGCTCACGCCTGTAATCCTAGCACTCTGGGAGGCCGAGGCAGGAGGCTTGCTTGAGGTCAGGAGTTCGAGACCAGCTTGAGCAAGAGTGAGACTCTGTTTCTACTAAAAATAGAAAACTTAGCCAGGCGTCATGGCACACGCCTGTAGTCTCAGCTACTCGGGAGCCTGAGGCAGGAGGATCACTTGAGCCCAGGAGTTTGAGGTTGCAGGGAGCTACGATGACGCCACTGCACTCAACCATGGACAACAGAGTGAGACTCTGTCTCAAAAAAAAAAAAAAAAAAAAAGAAGGGATCATACACCCAGGATCAAGACCAGGAGATGGGGGTAACATGACCTAGAAGATTCATACATACCCCTGGGTCCCCCATCCTTTCATAGCAAGGTTGGAAACATGACCCAGACCTCCCAGACTCCCAGAAAGTCACTGAATAATTTAGGTTATTCTTTCACACTTGGGGAGGGCAGGGGCATAGGAACAGTTCCATGCCCTCCTGGGGCAGGAAGAGAAATGCAAGCTCTATGTGAGATCACTAGGGTGGGGTGCGGTAAATCACATACGAAAACCCATCAGCCACACGGCACGCAAGGCTGCTTGCTCTTGCTAAGAGAAGCATATGGGATGTATTTCAGAGGCCCTCGGAACAGCAGAACCTTCAAGTTCAGGGGCAGGGCATAATGGAACCCCTGTCCTGGGCTCAGAAAGGATGGGAAGTGGGTGTTAGGAAGGAGGAAGATCTGAACACAGTAGAGGGGCATGGAAAGGGGTAGAACAGGGACCTGGGGTTGGGATAGGAAGAAGCAACAGGACAGGAAGGAGTGTAGGGAACAAGACAGAACCAGAGTCATTGTAGGATGGAGGTCAAGAGGCAGGACAGGGATGGGATGAAATGAGGTTTAGGACAGGGGTCAGAGAAAAAGTACAAGAAAGAAACAAAACAGAAGGGCAGAGGTCAGGGTCAATATAGAACTGTAGCCAGGAGACATGACTGGGGCAGGCCAAGCCAGTGGTCAAGGGAGGGGATAGGGAAAAGGACAGGTTCAGGATGGAGGTCAGGAACAGGAAAAGACCAGGACAGAATGAGGATGGTGACGGGGCAAGAAAAGAGGGAAAATAAGGACAGGGTTGGGGGCAGGGACAGGGCAAGAGATAGGAGAGGATATTTAAAGGTGGTGAGCCAGGATGGAGATCAGGAGTCAGGAGAGGGACCAGAGGATAGTACAGGGTGGGGAGAAAGTACAGAAGTCAGAGGTCAGGAATCAGGACAGAACTGGATCACACTGGGGTAGAGTGACAGGACATGACTGCAAGAGATTCAAAGATTAGACAGGAATTTAGGGAAAAGACAGGTCAGGTGCCAGGACAGAAACTGGGCTCTATGTTGGGCATCAGGACAGGGCAAGATGCTTCAGAGATAGGACAGGGTCAGGCCAGGATCTGGGGTCAGGCCAAGGATCCTGAGGACAGAACTGGATGGGGGTTTGGGGTCAGGACTGGGTTTAAGGGGACAAAACAGGAGTTAAGGATCACACCAGGCCAGAATATGATTAGGTCAAGGGTCAGACCGAGGGTCTTGAGGCCAAGGCTGGCAGGAGTTGGAGGTTTAAAAAAAGATGTAGTCAGGTCAGACAGGGGTCAGGGGTTAGGCCACCGGGTCAGAGATCGTGGGTGCGCGCGCGCAGGTACGGCTTCCTTGGCGTTTCCCGGCCCTCACCCCGCCCTGTCCCCTCCCTTCCTCCCCAGACGGGGGTTGTTACTCACCGACGAGCTGGTGTCTCGCCACACCACGGCGTAGGCGGGGTCGGCGTAGACCTGCAGGGGTAGTGGGCGCGCCCCTCCCTCGCTGCGCCCTGCTCGTCCCCGGGCGGGCGTCTACTCCCCTTCCGCGCCCTGCCCGTGGGCCGCGTTTGGCTGCGCGACCGTTAGCCGTGGGGGCCAGACGGGGGGCGCGGGGAGGGTGGGAGAAGAATGCAGGTCGCGCCGGAGGCGGTGGACCTCCGCCCCTCACCTTTACTAGTGTCCCCCTGCTCCGGGCGGCACTGTCACCTCCGCGGCTGAGCCGAGCCTGAGGAGGGTGGGGGGACGGAGGGGGCGGGGCGCGAGACCACAGCAGCGGCGGAGGCGAAGTGCGCAGGCGCCAGTTCGGGTCTTCGATTTTCCTGCCCTGGGAGCGCCAGGAGCGAACTAGCTGGGAGCGCGTGCGCACACGCTTTCTCAAGGGCGGTGGAGCCCTGCTCCGCCGAGGCCACGCCCCCTCAGTGAGCAGACCGGTGCCCCTCACTCCAAATCACTGTCTACGGACTCCCAAGCAGTACCCCCAACTGCTCTCTGTACACCGTCACCACACCTATGAACTCCTCCAAGTAGCCTCTGTGTTATCCCTCAAATGCACCCCAAACCACCCTCCATCATCCCCAAAAATATATCCCCAAACGACTGTCCATTGATCCCAAGCAGCACCTCCAATCCACCTTCCATGGACACTCAAGCTACACCAATAAACAACTATTGACCTCCAAGCTGTGCTCACATCACACTATATTGACCCCAAGCTATATCCCTAAATTACCCTCCATGGGCATCAAAATTGCACCCCAAAAGATTATCCATAGACCCCTCCCAATGCACCCCAAACCACTCTCCATCAAATCCCCAAATCTCTCTGCATTTATCTCTGAAATTCAACTTCCAAACTACTTTCCATCATCCCCCAAATTGCAACCCCCAACTACTGTCTGTTGGGCCAGTCGCAGTGACTCACACCTGTAATCCTAACACTCTGGGAGGCCAAGGCAGGAGGATCGCTTGAGCCCAGGAGTTTGAGGTTGCAGTGAGCTACGATGACACCACTGCACTCAACCAGGGATGACAGAGCGACAGAGCGACAGACTCTGTCTCAAAAAGAAAAAGAAAAAAAAGAAAACAAGAAACAACTATTATCTGTTGATCCCAAGCAGTACCTCCAATCCACCCTCCATGGACACCCGAGCTCTGTACCAATAAACCACTTTCCATTACCCCCAAGTTGTTCCCCCAAACCATCTGCAATTAGCCCTGAAACCATTAACCTCCAAACAGCACTTCCAAATCACCCTTTACCTCCAATATACACCCCAAACACCCTCCATTAACTCCAAACCACTCTTCATGTACCCTTCAAACCACACTCTATTGATCCCAAAATGGCTCTCCAAGAGCCCTGAACACCACCCTAAATATTTCCAACTATCCTCAATGTGGGCCTCAACTGCACCTCAAATAAATTCCAGTGGTCACCCTCTACCTCCAAACCATGTTCCATGGACCCCTCCCCCCAAACCACCTTCCATTGACCTCCCCTCCTGTCCCCACAAAACTACCTTTCAACAGTCCCTATCATTATCTCATATATCCCAACTACATTTTCTGTGATCTCCCAACTGCACTTCAAACCACCTTCCAACACCCTCTATACCTCCAAACTATACTCCACTGACCCAAACTGCACCCCAAACCACTCCCCAACAGTCCTCAACTATACTTCCAAATAACTACCAACCATGTTGCTATAGTTACCCAATCAAGCCCCCAAATCATACTCCAGTGGCCCAAAATGTGTCCTCCAAACTCTCCATTGACTCTTAGCTGCACCCAAATCATAATTCAGTGACCCAAACTACAAAGCACTCTCCAATGACCATTTCTTAAAACAACTTAATTGAGATATAATTTATGTACCATAAAAGTCACCCATATTTAAGTGTGCAATTCAACAATTGCACATTTAAATAAATTTACCAAAGTGTGCAACAATCACCATAACTCAGTTTTAGAGCATTTTCATCACCCCAATAAGATCCCTCATGCATGAATACAGTACGTCCCCATTCTCATTCCCAGCTCTAGGCAACCATTAATATACTTTCTGTCTGTATAGATTTTCCTTTCCTGAACATTTCACATAAATGCAGCATGTGGATTTCTTGTGTCTGATATCTTTCACTTAGCGTGTTTGTGAGGTTCATCCCTGTTGTAGCATGTAGCAATAGTTTGTTCCATTTACTGCTGAATAGTAGTCTAGCCAATGATCTTTATTTATTTTCCTATTTTTTGAGACAGAGTCTCACTTTGTTGCCCAGGCTAGTGTGCCGTGGCATCAGCCTAGCTCACAGCAACCTCAAACTCCTGGGCTCAAGTGATCCTCCTGCCTCAGCCTCCTGAGTAGCTGGGACTACAGGCATGTACCACCACACCTAGCTACTTTTTTCTATATATTTTTAGTTGTCCAATTAATTTCTCTCTATTTTTAGTAGAGATGGGTCTCACTCTTGCTCAGGCTGGTCTCGAACTCCTGAGCTCAAACGATCCACCCGCCCCGGCCTCCCAGGTACTAGGATTACAGGCGTGAGCTACCACGCCTGGCCTAGCCAATGATCTTTAACTGCTCCCCAAATTGCTCACTAATAGCTCCCCAAATACAACTCACAACACCTGTCTGATGTCCAGACTTTAAAACAGGCCCCCAGACTGCACCCCAAACCATACCCACCAGCCCTCAACTGTACCCCCAAACCACTCTATTAATCCTCAGACAGCATCACTAAACTACCCTCCTAGAGCCTCACCTTCACCCTCAAATCACCTTCCAACAGCCCTCATTATACCCTCAAACTGCCCTTTATCAACTCCCAAGAATATCCCCAAAGTGCCCTTTCAATGAATCCCAACCCTAACCCCAACTACTCTCCAACAATTGTAAACCTCACCCCCTAAAATTCCCCTTCTAACATCCCTCAACCCTGCCTCTAAATACCCACTATCTTCCCTTGGTCCCACAACTACAGCCCCAGCTATAACCCAAAACCACTCTTCAAATGACCACCAAGCCCAACCTTGTCTTAAATTATGTGCAACTACACCCACGAAACATCTTCCAATTGTTCCCAACCATACCATACAAACCATCCTCCAAGAATTCGCAACTATATCCTAAACTGTCCTCTAATAGCTCCCAATGCTACTTTTAAGCATCCCCCATTTACCTTCCCACAGTCTTCCAACTACACTTCCCAACCCTACCTCAATATTCCCCTTGATGGCTCCAATTGCACCCAAATACTTTCCAATGGCCACTAATTATACCCTCAAACTATCCTCAGTAGCCCTCAAGCATACCCCTAAGTCCCTCCAATGACTCCCAACTCTACCCCAAACCATCCGTGGCTGCTGCAACTAATTAGCACAAACTTGGTAGCTTAAAACAACATAAATTTATTCTTTCACAGTTCTGGGGCCCAGAAGTCCAAAATTAGTTTCACTGGGCCAAAATCAAGGTGTAGACAGAGCCATACTACCTCTGGAGGCTCTAGGGGACAATCTGTTGTCTCTTCCACCTTCTGGTGGCTGCTAGCATTCCTTGGCTTGTGGCCACATCACTAAAATCTCTGCCTCTGTTGTCTCATTGCCTCCTCCTTTTCTGTCGGTCAAATCTGCTTCTGCCTACCTCATATAAGAACATTTATGATTACAGTTAGGGTCTATCTGGATAATCCAGAATAATCTCCTCAGCTCAAAATCCTTAACTTAATTGCATCTGCAAAGTCCTTTTATTTTGCCATGTAAAGTAACATTCAAAGATTCCAGGGATTATTAGGACATGAATATCTTTTTGGGGGAGTTTTATTATTCAGCCTACCACGCCATCCTATGAGTGTTAACAGCTTTGCTCCTTAAACTACCTTACAGAATACCCAACTCTGTCCCTAAACACTCACTATCTTCTGATAGTCCCACCAACTACACCCCAAACCATCTTCCAATCCCCCAACTGTATTCCCAATGCACCCCCATCTGCACTCTTAAACTGTCCTCTCAAAGCCCCATTCCTCCTGAAGGTCATCACGTGATCCTTCAATTGCATGTAAACTGTCCTGTTTTAACCCCCAAACTCACCCCAAGCCATCCTCAATCACCACTCATATCTATCCTTAAACACCACCAACTTCACCATCCAACTGCCTTCCCTCCTCCCTCTACATGTTCCCTTCACCCCATCCCACAGTTGCCTCACAATGAAACTCCAGCTGCATGAGAGGAGGAAGAGTATTGAGCACAAAAGATTAAGAGAGAACAACCAAGAAAGATAGGGGGTGGGCATATTGTGCAAGGTATGTGACGGGAAAGCATTTGTCATGGAGACATTTGAGACATATGTATGAAGCTGGTGTTTGTAGGATTGGGATGTGTGACAAGATAATTAATCTGGGTCTAATGCTGTAAATATTTGCTCCCAGTCTGTTGCAAGTCTCTCAGCTTTGTTTGTAGCATCTTTCATCAAGCTGTATGTGGGTTTATATTTTGATGTGGAATGAGAGACCTATGGAGAGACTGTGGAACACGGTGATGAAGAGTGCCCAGGTTCAAATCCCAAGTTTTATGAGCTGGCGTGACCTAGGGCAAGTGACATAACTTTGCTGTACCTTGGTTTCCTGATATAGATTGGGATAAGAAATAAAACTCTCCTCAGAGTTCTGTTGTGAGGAATAAAATAAATTAAATCAGATAAAGTGTCAAGAATGACCAATAAATGTTGGTTATTGTGACTTTTCTTTATAACTCCTGCTTTTTGTATCTTGCTGCTTCTTTTCTGTCCAAAGCCTTAAACATATTCTCCAAAAAAATTTATTCTAACATTGTATAGTTTTATAGTTTTGCCTTTTATATTTAGGTCTTTAACCAATCCAGAATTAATTTTTATGAATTGTGTAAATTAAGAATCTAATCCCTTCCCCCAAAAGATAGTCATTTCTCCCGAAATCCGTCTCTCTCCCAGTGATTTGAAATATTTTTATCATTTACTAATTCCATAAATACCCG
>NW_012149596.1:2192379-2204939 GCF_000956105.1 Propithecus coquereli | reverse complement strand
TATAGCCCGCACCTCCAGGGAATGTGGCTGCCTCTGCCTCATAGTTACGGCTTCTGCTGAGAGGGCACGGCTAGATCGAGGTTGGAGCGCGGTCTAGGGCGCAGATATTACAAATATTGGCCGAGAGGCGGCGCAGTTCCGCAGTTTACAGCTTGGCCCGGAGACTCTGCGCGCCGGCGGGCCATAGGTGCGCAGGCGCAGAGGACGCAAGGAGCGGCTTAATATTATCTTGCGGAGGGATAAATTGAGAGGAGGGGCGTGGCTGCGAAAGCGCGCAAACAGGGAGGCGTGATTCAACCAAATTCCCCTCGCCTATTTGCTGCTGCCATCAGGGGCGTGGCCTAGGTGCCCCCTTCTCGGAAATGAGGGCGGGCCGAATCTAGTTTTTCCTCCGCGTCTGAGGCGTTGCTTAGAGAGAGTCCTCGAATCGCCCTTCAGCGATTGGCTACCTCACTTAGGGGGCGTGGCCAGACGAGCCGTCCATCCTGGTGCGGTCACTTCCTGTGGAGTTTCCCCAATCCTGAGAGGAGGGGGAAGGGGACGAGGGGGAGGAGGGCGGTCGTCCCGGGTTAGGTTGAGGCGGGGGTGTCGGTCCGTTCGGGGCGGGGGATGACTCACGGCCCATCCCATCTCCCCGACGCCGCCCGCCCGCGCAGAACTAGTTCCATGGCTTAGCGGAGGAGGAGGCAGTGGCGACCGGGGGGGGAGGGGGACTCTTATTTTGTTAGGGGGACCGGGCCGAGGCCCGACCGGCCTGGCAGGGCTCGCCCGGGCCGGGCGTCATGTCTCATGCGGCCGAGCCAGCTCGGGACGGCGTAGAGGCCAGCGCGGAGGGCCCTCGAGCCGTGTTCGTGCTGTTGGAGGAGCGCAGGCCGGCCGACTCGGCCCAGCTGCTCAGGTGCGGGGCGGCCTGGGGCTGGGAGTGCCAACTGGGGTTCTTGGGGGCCTGGTCTGGGGGCAGTGGGGACCCCGCACTGGGATTGGAGGCCCTCGGCCTAGGCTTGGAGGACGTCGGGGCGCCCGTCTTGGGGGGGCACCTAAGAAATCTGGCAGTGGCCTGCTTTGAGACTTAAAGGAGTCGTGGAAGTGCATTAAGGGGGGCCTGGCCAGATTTTGGGGGACTCTTGACTGGGTCTAGAGGGGTTGATTCTGGAGTATCCAGAAATTGGTCTAAGGGAGCTGAACTTGAGGGACTGGGACTCTGATTAGAGGCTGAATTTGGGGTCCTTGAGTGAGGCATGAGGGGACACTCTTTTTTTCCCTCAGTGTGGGAGAAGGGGTCCCAGGTGCTTGGTGAATCTTCAGTAGCTGGTTACTGTGTTGGGGGATAACGTGAATCTGGAGAGATCTGTGGCTATCGCAGATATACTCCCTGAGACCAGCCTTGTGAGTGTGAGTGAATGATCAAGAAAAGCAACATCCAGCAAGACTTGACCAAAATAATCCTTTCACCCCTACCCCGCCCTCCCCAACCTCCCCCCCAGCTGGGGCAGATCCCAGGGATAGTGGGAAAGCCCTCTTCCCACACTTCCATGGCGGCTTGAATGGGAGACAGCCAGGCAGACAGTGGGGATGGAGATGATGTTACCTCTTAGCTCAGAGAAGGCCTCAGACCTTATTTGGGAACCCAGAGGAGGGTCTTGTTCCTGCTGCCACTTGCCCATGACTCTCAGCCAGCCCTGCCCACTCTCTACCCACACACTCTTCTTTTTATCTCGCCCCAGTCTATCTTTCAGCTCCTGGGGATAATCTTGAATCTGTCCCCAGAGCTGGAACGAGTACAGATTGCACCATCTCTGCCTGGGTGGGTCCTCTCTGGCCTCTTCTCATCTGCACCTCCATCAGCAGGCTTTGGAGCTCTAGTGCTCCCTGCCCAATCCAGCGCCCATCTCTTCAGAACTTCTGTGCAATGGGTGTGTGAGCATGGGAGGGGTCTTTGCCTCCTTTCTGCCTGGGATTGTGCTGAGCTCAGCAACTCCCCAAGCTTCCTCTTCCCGACTTCCTGGGTGGTTTTAGGGCCCCATCTGAGTGTGAGGAGAGGAAGGAAGACAGATCCTTGGGAAGGGGAGAGAATTCTTATCAAGTGAAGTCACCCACAATCCCCCAGGATTCTAAATGCCTGACTAAATTCAAGGATGCATATTCATCCACGTGTGTGTTAGTCTCACCTGCACACTGGGGTCCTTGGACCCAGCATGGCAGACTGAGCAGGAGCCTTTCTGTATTCTCTATTCACCATCTTCTAATTCCTTTATCACAACCTAGATCATCACAGTAGTGGGCATAGCTGAAAGGGAGGGGTGTACATGGATTGTTATTTTGTGTGCCAATGGGTGTTGGTAATTGGGGGTGTGTATGTGTGTTTTGATCTATCCAAAAAACAGGAGAGGGCTGGGCAGACTCCTCCGGCTAAGAAAAGAATGCTCGTATAAAGCAGATCATCCACCCCAGTTCTCCCTCTTGCAGAACCAGACTATTGGAGCGAGGGGAGCCTTTGATATTTCCATTTTTGTATTTGGATGTGTGTTGGCATCTCATGAACTCTGGCTGGGGCTGGGAAAAACTCCTGCAAAGTGGTAGATCCTTGTCATAAACCCCAGTTCTCTTTGTGATGCATTCAGTTTGTGTTACAATGGACTGTTAGGCTGAGGGATGTCCCTACTTGCTGTGTGTGTGTGTGTGTCCACACCTGGGCCCACATTCAGCTGTAAAGAAAACAGTAGGGGGTATGGAGGCTGGGAGAACTCTGAATACAAAGTCAGAAATCCTTCTGTAAAGTCCCTTGTTATTCCTAAATTCTTGTTTTCCTCAAACCCAGGTTGTTGTTAAGGTGAGGGGGTTGGGATCCAGGCCCTCTCACTATTCTGACTCTTAAGTGACTATGGGTAACAGCATTCAAGAGTGGGGAAGGGAAAGGATGTGGGAATTTATGGTGATGGTAACCAGCAGGGTGGCCAGGTTTGAAAGAGTTTCTCTCTTCCCTCCCGGCTCCCTCTTCCTCCCCCCCATCTCTCTCTCTCTGTCTCTCTCTCTGTCTCTCTCTCTCTCTCTCTCTCTCTCTCTTTCTCTCTCTCGGGAGGGCTGGGGAATAAGGTCTCCCTTCAGTCACTGACCACCACCCCTACCTCCCCCCTACCCTCAGCCTGAACTCTTTGCTTCCGGAATCTGGGATTGTTGCTGATATCGAATTAGAAAACGTCCTTGATCCTGACAGCTTCTACGAGCTCAAAAGCCAACCCCTACCCCTACACTCAAGGTATGACTCACCTATCTGACTTCCCTCCCAATTCCTTAGCCCCCCTCTCCCCTCTTGATGGGCAGAGGCCCTCCATACCAGCCCAACCCATTCTCTCACCAGCCTGCATTTTTCCAGATGGTAAAATTAGGGGCCAGAAAGAGTGTGTCACACAGGAAAGCAGGTGGTTAAGCTAGGATTCCAGCATCTCTAACGAGACCTCCCCTGCCTACCCCACCTGCACACCCATTCATACACAAATATTCCAGCCAGCCTGGAACACCCAGAGACAAGGCTTGGCCTGCTTAAACTCACACCCCCAGGTGGGTGGAGCCATCCCCCCAGCCCCTACTCAGCCCCCTCCCACACTCTACAAACTCACCCACCCTCAGCCCTTGGGGACCCCCTGCTGGTCTCTTCTTTCCCCTAGCTTGGAAGTCTAAATGTGCTGAGTCATGGGCCTGGGCTCTAAGAGAGGGGAGGGGACCTGGAAGAGGGGCAGGAAGAGAGGATTGTGAAATCCCTGAGATTTTCAAGACAGACTAACTCCTGGGACCAGAGGCCCAGGCAGGGGAGGAAGAGGGGCCTGGTGCTGCCCTTATAGCCTGATGCCCACCCCCAGGAGCTCAGAGAGCATCACTAGCTTCAAGTTGGGCTTAGGAGCCCTCTGCATCCACATTCTACTGCCACAGCTTCAATTCTGCTTCAGCTCACCTCTAAATAGGATAAGCCCCCTCTCACAGAGCAGAGCAATAGCATTTCTACTTACTACATGAACAGGCTCAAATCTAGGTATCACCATAGATCTGAGGGCTAAAATTCCCCCACCAGACTATGACCTCTGAGTGCTGGGACCATGTCTGATTCCAGTGTCTCCTCTAACAAACTATGAACCCTGAGGGCTGTCACCAGTCCTGGTTCCTGTGTCTCAGCCTCCACACTGTAGCCTCTGAAGGCAGAGAACAGGCCTGGTTCCTGTGTCTTCTCCATCACACTGTGACCCCTAGGCTCAGGATGAGACGTTTAGCTTACCTGTGGCCCCATATTTCCCATTCCACAGCCTCCCAATATCACTGCAGGCCACACCAACCACCCCAGCTACACTCTCTGCATCGTCTTCTGCAGGGGGCTCCAGGACCCCTGCCATGTCGTCATCTTCTTCATCGAGGGTCTTGCTGCGGCAGCAGCTCATGCGGGCCCAGGCGCAGGAGCAGGAGAGGCGTGAGCGTCGGGAACAGGCTGCAGCGGCTTCCTTCCCCAGTCCTGCACCTGCCTCTCCTGCCATCTCTGTGGTTGGTGTCTCTGCTGGGGGCCACACATTGGGCCGTCCACCTCCTGCTCAGGTGCCCAGGGAGGTGCTAAAGGTAAGACGAGGTCCAGAGGCCTTGGAAGGAGGGGGCTCCTGGTGACTGAAGAGTGGTCCTAGGAGCTAGGGGTGGCCTGGGCTTCCTGGTGGCAAAGTCCTAGGGGCTCAAAGGAATGTCCCTGGTACTGTTTAAATGGTCTGTGCTCATATCCCAAATGTGTAGAGTTTCTGAGGTATTCTTGTGGGGTTGTGAGGGGTTCTTGAGGCCATGAGGATGTCTTGGTGGATGATGAAGGGTCATGAATGCCTCAAATGGGTCCTGGCTTTGTAGGAAGAGCTTCGTGTGTGTGATTCGTTAGCAGTTCTTTGGCCATTAGGGCATCTGGGGAAGCCATATATGGTTCCCAGGTCTGTTAAGTGGTGTTAGAGACTGGACGGGGGAGTCTTGGAGACTGTGATGAGTTTTCCAGAAACTGTGAGGGATCCTGTCAGCCATGGGTGGATCTTGGGGGCTGTGAAGAATTTCAGAGGGAGTTCGGGTCCTGGGGGAGATGCACCAATATCTTTGGGGGATTTTCAGATTCTACTGGGGGTTCTCCAGTTTGTCTGCCTGAGTCTAGGAACAGATGAGTTGGGAGAGTCAGGCTGGGGCTCAGAGTTACCCTCCAGCCTTGTTCTACCTTTCCCCTCCCTTTCCTCATCTCTCTTATCTCACAGGTGCAGACCCACCTGGAGAACCCGACGCGCTACCACCTACAGCAGGCGCGCCGGCAGCAAGTGAAACAGTACCTGTCCACCACACTTGGGCCCAAGCTGGCTTCTCAGGCCCTCACCCCACCGCCAGGGCCCACTAGTGCCCAGCCGCTGCCTGCGCCTGAGGCTGCCCACGCTACCGGCCCCACAGGCAGCGCTCCCAACAGCCCCATGGCGCTGCTCACCATCGGGTCCAGTTCAGAGAAGGAGGTAAGAGGCTGCAGCCAGCCCTCACATACTGCCACCACCCCAAATTCTTCTAACCTTGTACAGGATTTATTTCTTCCCCCAGATTGATGATGTCATTGATGAGATCATCAGCCTGGAGTCCAGTTACAATGATGAGATGCTCAGCTATCTGCCCGGAGGCACTGCAGGGCTACAGCTCCCCAGCACAGTGAGTCCTTGAGATGGGAGGTTTGTCTGAAAATGAGGGAACCCCTGTATCACTGAGACCACACCCGTGCTGGCTTGTGGATATGTGGGACCCTTACCGTGGATTATGCCGAGATGTAGAGGGAGGCTTGATGGCAAGAATGGGGCGTACCAGTGCCCTTGGGCCTTGCTGGACTGCTTGAGAGGTGGGCCTTGTACACCTTGGGATATAGGGGGTGGGGAGTTCACAGAAATACTAGGGCACACTAAGGTGCTAGGTGCTCAGGCTTTGCTGTGAGAAGTACCAAGAGGGTTGGCCTCTCAGCTATTTGAGTGTACCAAGGGATTTGGGTCATTGGGACATACCCTAGACCATGTAGTGATGGGAATATACCAAGTCTTTTGGAGTGAACTGTGCCAAGAGGTTGGGTCCTCGTAGACAGTGGATAAAACTTTCTAGAGCAAGGGATGTACCATTGTAACATTGTGGTTCTCAGACATTCCAAGAGTCTCATAACTTGCTTTGGAACATACCTAGTGGTTATAGCTTTGTTTTTTTCCAACTTCTCAAGAGGGTAGAAGCATGTATAAAAATGGTACCAATTTATCAGAACTTTTTATTAATTTGGACACAGCTAGAGATTGAGACCTTATATTAAATGGATCCAGCAGATTGGAGGGGCTTTCAAGTGATGAAAACTCATCAGGAGGTGAGAGTTTGGTGTACTTCTAGATTAGTGTGCTGCCCTAGAGTGTATCCAGTATATAAAATCTAGGCTAACATAAAAGCAGTGCTAGTTGACTAGTTGGACGAGAATCTCCTGAGAGGTTAGGGTACGCAGGAAGATGCCAGAGTCAGGACCTTGGTACATGGCAGCAGGAGACTGGTATGGAAGGTGGTGTGATTTGATCTTAGCAAAAGACTGAAGATTAGGTTGGAACTCTCCAGAAGGCCAGATTTTGGATGGAACGTTGCCATGACAATTTACCAAAGTCTGAGAAGATTGGGTTGGAGTGTTTCAAGAATGCTGGATTGGAATGTTGTACTGGGAGGAGCTAACAGACTGGACTGTCGCATCAGAGCTGACAAAGACCTAAGAACGTTGGTTTTCTGCATTTCTTTTTAGACCTAGCCCTGGGATGTGGGAGAGGTGCTTCAGAGGTCACTGAGGAATATGAGGAGCTAGGGGTGGCAGGTGATAAGCTTGGCAGTCTCCAGTCTCCCAGCAAAGCAGGATGGGTCCAGTTTGCTCTGTCCTTCCTATTGGGTTGCCATGGGAAATTGCCTTGAAGGAGAATGAAAGGTTCTCGTGCTGAGTCAGCCAATCCTTGTGTTAGAGGGCCCCGTCTTTGGGATGTTTGGAGGGTCAGTAATCTGGTTCTGAGGAGGGGCTGAGCCTGGGGTCTGTTCCCAATCACTGTTTCTCTGCCCTCCCTGCCCCCAGCTCCCTGTGTCAGGAAATCTTCTTGATGTGTACAGTAGTCAGGGTGTGACCACGCCAGCCATCACCGTCAGCAACTCCTGCCCAGCTGAGCTGCCCAACATCAAACGAGAGATCTCTGGTAAGTGACAGGGTCTTGGCCCCACCCTGTACCCTGGGTGAGCCCCATGCCTACCAGGTCTGCAGGTGGGCCTGATTCTGGGGGAAAGGGCTCAGGCATACAGAAATGGGGACCATTTGCCCTCTTTTTCCATGTGGCCCATGGTCCTGCTTTTACCCCACTTCCTCTCACTTCCTCTTATCTTGGATTGAACAACTGGCTTGTCACCATGGCTTCACAAGAAATTGTAAAAGAAAGACACTTAAAAAAATTGGCTAAACAGGGTGGCTCATGCCTGTAGTCCCAGCTACTTGGGAGGCTGAAACAGGAGGATCACTTGAGCCCAGGCATTCAAGGCTGCAGTGAGCTATGATGATGCCACTGCACTCCGGCCTGGGTGACAGAGACCGTATGTCAAAGAAAAAAAAAAAAGTCACTTCCTTTGCCTACCAAACCCTACTTCAGCATCTGTACATGCTCCCTTCTTTCCCATGCCCAGAGGCCCTCACCACCCTCACTTTCTTCCAGAGACCGAGGCAAAGGCCCTTTTGAAGGAACGGCAGAAGAAAGACAATCACAACCTGAGTAAGCCAGACAGTGTGTGCCCTCGCTGCACAGCCCTCCCTTTCCCTGAGTCCCAGCCCCCCCATGGGGAGCCCCTCTGCAGCAGCCTCCCAGCTCCACTTTCTGTCTCCTCCCTCCTTGGCTGATTGATGACTCTTTCCCATTTTTTCTCTCCCCCTTCCTCCAAAGTTGAGCGTCGCAGGCGATTCAACATTAACGATAGGATCAAGGAGCTGGGCACTCTCATCCCCAAGTCCAGTGACCCGTGAGTGTGGCTGGGAACCTCAAGCCAGCGGGAGGTGGGGCGGGCGCCCCGTGCTGCTGAAGTTGTGCTTTGGTGGGCCCACCAGGCAGTTTTGCCCAGGCAGTTCTCCTCTGGCTCTTTCTCAGCCTGAGCGGGATTACACACCCTCACTGTTTGCCCACTGAACATTTAAGGTGCATGACATTATGGTCTGTGTGCCCCATCTGGTCCCTGTAGGGTATATACACCGACTTTTCTGTTCACTTAGCATGTCCGTTATTTATTCGAGATTTATTTATTGAGCCTCTGTTTTGTGCCAGGTACCATGCTAGGCACTGAGGATACCAGAGGGAACCAAACAGACAAAGATCCCTGACCTCATGGAACTGATGTTTTATTGAGGGCAGACAGATAGTAAAACAAGATAAAATGAGTAAAATCCATGAGATCTGCTATGATGAGTGTTAAGAGAAGAAAGAAGAGTAAAAGGAAGATGGGAGAATGATGCAGAGGGTTACAGTTCGGGGTATGGAGGGTGGGGACAGGGCAGGCCTCAACCGACAAGAAAAGAGAGCCTAAGGGGCTGAGACAGGGAGCCACGTGGGCATCTGGGGGAAGAGTGTTCAAGGCAGAGGGTGCAGCTGGGATTGAGGCCCTGAGATAGGAATGGTTTTCCATGTTCCTGCAGCACTGAGAGGTCAGTGTGGCTGTAGTAAGATAAATCAGAGGGACATAGGTGAGAGAGGAGCCATAAGGGATCAGGTGACAGAAGGCTTCCAGGGTTCGGAGTGTGATCAGGCACCGTTGGAAGGTTCCAGGTAGGGGTTTTCATCTGAGCACTCCATAGCTTTGATGTACCCCCACCTCAAGCTTTAGACATGTGGGGTGCTCTATCTGCCAGGTACAATCCCCCCCTCAGCACCTGAGAAACTCCTTGTGCAGCACTCTCTTCTTTTCTCCCACTTGGGCCCCACAGGGAGATGCGCTGGAACAAAGGCACCATCCTGAAGGCCTCTGTGGATTATATTCGCAAGTTGCAGAAGGAGCAACAGCGCTCCAAAGACCTGGAGAGCAGGCAGCGATCCCTGGAGCAGGCCAACCGCAGCCTGCAGCTCCGAATTCAGGTCTGGAAGGGGGAGATGGTGGCGGGGTAGGAGCGGGAGGCAGAGGAAGAACAGGCCAGGGTTTCCCCTCCTGTACTTGGGGGATCCCCAGGCTTCCCAACTCATGATGAGGAGGAAGATAGGTAATAATCATAACATTAACAAGAATAATAATGAATGTTAGCTAATGTAGGTAGTATTTATCTTGTGCCGTGCAATGTGACAAGAACTTTATATCCAATAACTCAATTAATCCCCACAAAAAACCTATGAAACAGGGACCATTATTATACCCATTTTGCAGATTGGGACTCCAAGGCTCAGAGATGTTAAGAGACTTGCCTAAAGTTTTATAACTAGTGAGTGGCAGAGGCTGAATTCCAACCTAGGCAGCCTATCCTTTTAGCATTTATACTCTTTTGCCTCTGAGGGACTCTGAACCCCATCTTATCCTATACTCACCCTTACTTTTTGCAGGAGCTAGAGCTGCAGGCCCAGATCCATGGTCTGCCGGTACCTCCCAGCCCAGGGCTGCTCTCCCTGGCCACGACTTCAGCCTCTGACAGCCTCAAGCCAGAGCAGCTGGACATTGAGGATGAGGGCAGGCCGGGCACAGCAACGTTTCATGTAGGGGGGGGACCTGCCCAGAATGCTCCCCATCAGCAGCCCCCAGCGCCACCCTCTGATGCCCTTCTGGACCTGCACTTTCCCAGCGACCACCTGGGAGACCTGGGGGACCCCTTCCACCTGGGGCTGGAGGACATTCTGATGGAGGAGGAGGAGGGGGCGGTGGGAGGACTGTCGGGGGGTTTGCTGTGGCTGGTTTGGGCTTCCTGCGCTCCCCTGCTCTGTTCGTTTTGGCCTGCTGTCTCGCTGGGTTTCCGGGGCTGCGGCAGCTTGCGCGTGGTTTTTTTTTTTTTATGGGTGGTCACGTGTCTCCTTGGGCTTGGCGACGGAGGAAAGGAGTCTATGTCTGGTTTTTTTTTTTTTTTTTTTTTCAGTTTCTCTTGTGACTTCGGTTTCCAGGTGTGTTGGGGGGCGATTAGATGTGTTCTGTCCCCATCCCTGTCCTCCTGTTAGTGTTAGGATTTTGTTGAAGCCTTGTTCCTTTCTCAATGGTAGGGCCCTTTGCTTGTTTTTCCGCTGTTGACTGCTGTTTGGGGTTTTTTTGTCTGTGCCTGTTTTTTGTGGTTCTGTGTTTTCTGTTTTCGGCTTTGGGTCCGGTCGTTGTTCATTTTCTGTTCGTGTCTTGGATGTTATCGCATTCTTGTCGGCTAGGGACTGTCCTTGTTCGTTCTCTTTGGGGTTTTGTGTGTCAGTATTCTGCTCTGTGCTTTGTTTTTTCCCCACTTGTGTGTTTCATGCTGGCACAGTCGAGGAATCAAATAATAGAGTTCCTAGCCCTGGAGGTTTAAGCCCTGCCCCTTCCCCATGAGCCCTGCCCTGCCCAGGCTAGGAACAGAAATGAGGATGAGACCCAGCCCCTTCCCCTGGGAACTCAGTCCTGGCCTTCTAGGAATGGAGGAGCCAGGCCCCGCCCCTTCCCTCCAAGGACAGCCCAGCGCAGGTATTTCAGGCGTGGAGGAGTCAGTAGGACCAGGCCACCCTGCGTGGAGATTGCAGCCCTGCCCTTGTCCCTTAGCAACATCCCATCCAAGCATTCCATACTGCAGGGAGGAGTGGTACTTAAGCTCCCCCGCCTTAACCTGGGACCAACCTAATCAAACCTTAGGAGGGTTCTGAGACAACCTTGCTCTTGGAGAAGGTGGTGGATCTTGAAGTCTTACGGATTGACTTTCCAGACCTAGATCTGGAATGAGAGTTGGGCCCCCACCCTTGGGCACAGTCTTGCCTTCTTCCTTGAGGGGCAGTTTGGGGAAGTGATGGGGATCAGCGAGGACTGAATCCAGGTTCCCAGTATTGTTTTTCAACATGTAGAGGAACAAGATGAAGGAAGGGGCCATTCCTGGGAGTTCCTCAGCCCAGGAAAAAGTGGAAGCCTCCCCCACCAAGGCAGATGATTGGGGGAGGGTTGCAAAAGCATATGGTACCCCCTCGTTTGTTTATCTGGTTTTTTTATTGACCTCCCTACTCAGAAGCTAGGTCACCCCCAACCTCTGGCCCCCACCCAGTTCTCCATTTGGAGGTATCTCCCTGTTTCAGAGTTATCAAGAGACACTCCCTGGCCATTCCCACCCCTTCTACCACCTACACCCAAGGTTGTCAGCTTTGGATTGCTGGGGCCAGGCCCCAAGTAGGGTGTACTGAGGGGTCTGTAGGTTTGTGATTAAAATAATAAACGCTAGGCGTGTTTGATGCGCTTTTAACTTTGGCAGAGAGTTTCCTGTCCTTGTTTTTAACTGTGCAGTGCACATGGTCCATGCAGGCCAGGAGGGATAAAAGTTCTTAGGAGAAACAGATTTCTGAAGGATGGGTAAAAGAATTTAGATGGGAAGAGGGGCTGGAAGAAAACAATCTGCAAACAAAAGCAATCAGTCTTTTCTATGACCTGCCAGGCACCATCCTAACTGCTACAAGCATTTCACCTAATTTATTTCTCTAAGGAGTGTTAGTCAGAAGCTGTTGCTTATTCCCATGTAGTGTTTGAGGAAGCTGAGGAATAGGATCTAAGGAACTGTTCCGAAGACATACAACCTGTGAATGGGTGAAACTCGAGACGGTAAAGTCAGGTGCGTGAGGGCACGGAATTGAAAATTGCAGCTGAGGGCAGAGGGGAAAGAAGACTTTTTTGAAAATACACATTTGAAACTAATAAGGAAGTACATAGGGTATTTCCTGACAGACAACAGAGGTGTTCAAGATGGTGGAAAGGGCAAAGACAAAAAGGTAGAGGGACAAAAAGGGCAAAGACATAAAGGTAGAGGGACAAGGCAAACAACTCAATTTTGGAACAGATGTTGAGATTTGGGGAGAATTTAAGTGGGCACAAGTATATTCTTGAAGGCTGAGAAATATTTTTTCCTGGAATTTCTCAACCAGACTCACTGCCAGGACAAGCATCAGGCTTGGTCCCTGTGTCTCCCACCAGACTGTGACCCCTGAGGGCTGCAACCAGACTTCGTCACCATGACTCCCCAGCCAGATTGCAACTACCACACTTGCCACCTCTTTCTACCCTATCATGCTGCTACCCCTCAGGCCTGGTTGCTGAAGACTGGTGGCTTCCTCATACTGTTATTTTTTTCTCCTCAACTTTGCTATACTCTCTTATTTATTTTATAAACATGACATGTAATGCCCAGAATTGGTTTGGTTTTTTTTTTTTCTTTTTTTTTGAGACAGAGTCTCGCTCTGTCACCCAGGCTAGAGTGCTGTGGCATCAACCTAGCTCACAGCAACCCCAGACTCCTGGGCTTAAGCAATCCTGCCTTCAGCCTCCCAATTAGTTGGCACCACAGGCACACAACACTGTAGGCA
>NW_012149596.1:2185999-2190984 GCF_000956105.1 Propithecus coquereli | reverse complement strand
TTTTAGTTGTCCAGCTAATTTCTTTCTATTTTTTTAGTAGAGATGGGGTCTCACTCTTGCTCAGGCTGGTCTCCAACTCCTGAGCTCAAATGATCCGCCCACCTCGGCCTCCCAGAGTGCTAAGATTACAGGCATGAGCCACCATGCCTGGCCAACGTCTCTTGTAATCTAATCAAAGAAGTGATATCCCCTCAATGTCGAGGCATTCTTCTGGTTAGAATCAAGTTACCGAAGGGGAGAAGATTATAAAAGGCAATGAATATAGTAGGCAGGGACTACTGGTGGGAGGGCATCTTAGAAGCTACCTACCACAGAGACCACATTACATTTAGTTGCCATATCTTCTTGGTCTCTGCTGACAGTTTCTCAGTCTGTCCACCAAGAAGGCCTAGAAATTGTGCTATTCCAGAAACAACGAGCACATCTAGTATTTCTAAATGCCATTCTTCAGTAAAAGGAACCAGGCCTCCTAGAGAAATGGCCGATTTTAAGGCTGGAGCAGAGAAATACAATATGAGCCTGGATCATCCTATAGTGTTAGAAAGTAAGGAAGTAACTGAAAAAAAAAATGAGAGCATATAAGGTTACAGAAGCCAACCTGAAAGAGCTCCCAATGGCCAAAGCTGGAACAATTTGAGCAAAAACAACAACAAAAATGGTAGTATTGAGTTATAGTCCAAAAAATAAACATCCATGATTCCATACTTATATAAATAAGTGATATGATTGAATAAATAAGTAAATGCTGAGAGCCAGGTGCAGTGGTGCACGCTTGTAGCCCCAGCTACTTTGGAGGCTGACACAGGAGGATTGCTTGAGCCTGGGAATTCAAGGTTGTAGGTAGTGTGCTCTGATCATGCCTGTGAATAACCACTCCAGCCTGGGCAACTTAGCAAGACCCTGTATCAAATAAATACATACATACATGCATACATACATACTGGAGAAAGAATTCCAAATAAATACAGAAGGAATGAAGGAGGTAGAAAATTCCCATTAGAATACCACAGTAATAATTATGGCAGGCAAGATCCACTAAATGCTAAAACTAGTGAGCAAAACTTTAAGGTGAAACACAATAATTGCAGAGCCTTAAAAGTGTCACCCCGAAAATATATACTAAATATTGGATTCTCATTTCTCCAAGAGATGGAGCTTAATTCTCTTCCTGCTCTTGAATGTGAGCTGGACTTCGGGATTGGTTCTAATAAAAAGAGTATGGATATGCCTTTATGGGTCTTAGAGAAGAATAAAAAGAGTATGGAAAGTGAAAAATAGTAAACTTACAGTGGAAAAACCTGGTAGACACCACCTTAACCAATAGATAAATGTTAACATCATCAGTAATAAGACATACTGTTATCATACACCCTCTGATATGATGCAAGGAAAATGGCATCTCACTTTTGTGGTATTCTTTCTCCAAAACCCATAACCTCAGTGCAACCATGACAAAGAGAAACCCAAATTGAGGGACATTCTACAAAATACTTAACCGGAATTCTTCAAATGTGCCAAGGTCACAAAAGACAAGGAAAGACTGATATATTTAAGCAAATACAGTCATATTTGTCTCCATCTGTTAATTCTGGCTTTTTTTTTCTTGCCATGAGACTGAAGCTGGTGTCATTATAGAGACATGTTTATCAAGGCTCCTCAGTGTCTTTTATACCCAGCTGTACTGGTCTGTGATCATCTCTGAGTGAGGGGAAGCAAGTAGTAAGCCCTATGATTGTTCCTTCTTTTTGCCTGGGTCAGTTTTAGGCTCTCCCTGCCGGAAAGTGCAGCCTAGGCAGAAAATAGCAATACAGCTGAGCTATGGAGGGAGAAGACAGATTTGGGGGCTGCTGGGACCTCAGTCTATCAGGCATGGCACTGGAGAGAAAGGAACTTTGTAGAGGTGAAGTTCCAAAAATCACCATAGGCTTTACTTTAGGTCTTTCGCTTAGTACAAAATGCAGCTTAGAATTTTGGCCAAACACTAAACTGTGCAGGCTTAGAGTGAGATGCTGCAAGGCCAGCGAGGGAACAGTCCCAGGCTTATGTGAACTGAATGGAGATTCTAGGGGTTGCACAGTTCTGTAAGAATTTTGAACAGCTTGGGTGGAGAGTCCTCAGCCAATATCCCACTGAGAAACAGAGACCCCAGAAAGGCCATTCAGCCCTAGAGTAAGGATTACTGTAGATCCTCTCTAACATATCCAAAAACATGCCTCAAAAGGATCAAGCTGTATTGTGGGATTTATAATGTATCTAGATATAATATACATAATAACACAAAGAACAGTATTTGGTAAATGAAAACACTGTTGCAAGGTTTTTCCACCTTACATGAAAGGGTACAAAATTAACTTTAAGTTGACTGTGATTATTTTTTTTTACTCTTTTTTTTTTCTTTTTTGAGACAGAGTCTTGCCCTGTTGCCTGGTAGAGTGCCGTGGCGTTGGCTTAGCTCACAGCAACCTCAAACTCCTGGGCTCAAGTGATCCTTCTGCCTCAGCCTCCTGAGTGGCTGGGACTACAGGCGTGTGCCACTACACTCAGCTAATTTTTTTTTATATTTTTAGTTGCCCAGCTAAATTTCTTTCTATTTTTTAGTAGAGATGGAGTCTCACTCTTGCTCAGGCTGATCTCAAACTCCTGAGCTCAAACAATCTGCCTGCCTCGGCCTCCCAGAGTGCTAGGATTACAGGCGTGAGCCACCATGCCCAGCTGACTGTGATTATTAATAGTTAAGGATGCATTTTGTAATCACCAAGGCAACCTCTAAAGAAAATAATGAAAACAGGTACAGCTGAAAAGCCAATAGAAGAATAAAAATTGAATATTAAAATATATTTGTTGGCCGGGCACGGTGGCTCACACCTGTAATCCTAGCACTCTGGGAGGCCAAGGCAGGCGGATTGTTTGAGCTCAGGAGTTTGAGACCAGCCTGAGCAAGAGCGAGACCCCATCTCTACCAAAAAATAGAAAGAAATTAGCTGGACAACTGAAAATATATAGAAAAAATTAGCCAGGCATGGTGGCGCATGCCTGTAGTCCCAGCCACTCGGGAGGCTGAGGCAGGAGGATCATTTGAGCCCAGGAGTTTGAGGTTGCTGTGAGCTAGGATGACGCCACGGCACTCTAGCCTGGGCAACAGAGTGAGACTCTGTCTCAAAAATAAATAAATAAAATAAAACATATTTGTTAACTCAAAAGAAGGTGGGAAAGGAGAAACAGAGAATCAAAAAGGGAAGGAACAAATAGAAAACAAATACCCGTGTGACAGATCATGTCAATAATTCCACAAAATGTAAATGGAGTAAAAGATTCAATTTAAAGGCAAGGGTTTCAGACTGGAAAATCAAAAAACAAGACCCAACCAGAGCCAGGATTAGGATGAGGCAAGATAGGGACTAGCCTTTACTATAAAATTTAAGGGGGCATCAAAAAATTCAGCAATCAAGGTCAATAATATTTTAAGGCAATATTGAAAAAATTAATGCAAAGCAATCCATGATTCACAAATATCAGAATTTTACATAAAGACAGCATTGCATCCTGAGTTTGCAATATCCTGAGAATTGTGAAAGTGGAGGGGAGGGGTAGGCTTGATGATGTGAAAAAAATCCCTCACTTGTAATTTCTTCTGATGGTCATTATTCCTTACTGAAGGAAGTTGACAAATTTGTTTCATTGCTTATAGCTGCAGTTTACAGTACTGCAGGGTAAAAGGGAAATTTTTATTTTATTACAAAGACGTGTTTGTGTTATCTAAAAAAACATTATTAAGAGCACTTAGGTAAGTAATACAAATGTTATTAATATATTTGACTTTTCACAAATAAAATTTCTATTTTTTTATTTTTTTCTATTTTTAGTACTTGCTCAGGCTGCTCTCCAACTCCTGACCTCAAGCTATCCTCCCGCCTCGGCCTCCCAGAGTGCTAGGATTACAGGCGTGAGCCACCGTGTCCAGCCATTAAAATTTGATCAAGCATCAAACATCTTCTAGAATTTTTTTTTTGAGACAGAGTCTCACTTTGTCCCCCGGGATAGAGTGCAGTGGCATCATCATAGCTCACAGCAACCTCAAACTCCTGGGCTCAAGGGATTCTTCTGCCTCAGCCTCCCAAGTAGCTGGGACTAAGGGTGCGTGCTACAACACCCAGCTAATTTTTTTCTATTTTTAGCAGAGACAGGGATCTCACTCTTGCTCAGGCTGGTCTTGAACTCTTGAACTCAAGCAATCCTCCCACCTTGGCCTCCCAGAATCTTAGGATTACTGACATGAGCCACCTCACCCGGCCTGAAATTTTTTTTTAAACCAGGAAAATTAAAAAATTACCAGGAAATGTTTACACTTTATTCACTTAAAACCATGACAAGTAGTTCACTATTATTAAATTCTTTTATAAAAAATTATTTTTTGACTACTTATCTTTCACTAAATTTTTCTGGAAACCTGCTACATAATTTTCTGTTGTTTTGTAATTTTTGGTTTGGGTAAATTCACACCTAATGGGTGTGGTATACACTGTCTGGGGATGGGCACACTTGTAACTCTGACTCAGGCAGTTCAAGGGCAATACATGTAACCTCAACATTTGTACCCCCATAATATTTTGAAATTAAAATAAATAAATAAAAATTTTAAAAATTTATTTTATTTTATTTAGAGACAGGATCTCCCTCTGTTGCCCAGGCTGGAATGCAATGGCATTATCATAGCTCACTGAAGCCTCCAACTCCTAGACTCAAGTGATCCTCCCACCTTAGCCTCCCAAAGTGCTGGAATTACAGGTGTAAGCCACTGTACTGGGCCTGATTTTTAATTTTTTTAGCAGAGACACTGGGCTGAATGATTTTTAAGTTTTTGATGCAAATTGTTATGCATACCTGTTTTATTGTTTTTTAATTGATATAGCTAATCAGTATCAACACACTTGTTTTATTGTTAAATATCAAAATCTATATGTATCTACTCTTCTATTTACTCTAAA
>NW_012149596.1:2084637-2184699 GCF_000956105.1 Propithecus coquereli | reverse complement strand
AAAAAAAAAAAAAAAAAAGAAATTGGAAATGTATGAACCTCTGATTAAGAGTATCAATTATTATGGGAAGAGTGCATATCAAACAGAAATTAAAGAGAATATAGACCCTCTAATTTCACATTTAAAATGGAGACATGAAAAATTAACCAAAATGTATCTGAATACATTTTGGATTTTTAACCAGAGAAGAGATACCTTCTACAAATACATCTTGTTTACAAGAGGCAGCCACTAGCCACTGACTTGGCTCTTAAATAGTCCGATGATTAAAATCCTGTAAAAACTTATCTGAAATAGTTTTAAGCGGATGTACCTTCAATAATTTGTAATATAAATTCAGCATTGTGTTTGGGTCTTTTTAAACTGATTTACGAATTTTGCTTAGTGAAATCCTTTTTTTTTTTTTAGAGACAGTGTCTCACTCTGGAGTGCAGTCGCCTGATCATAGCTCACTGCAGCCTCCAACTCCTAGGCTCAAGCGATCCTCCCACTTTAGCCTCCTGAGTAGCTGGGACTACAGGTGTGCACCACCACATCTGGTTAATTTTTTTTGTTTTATTTTTTGTAGAGATGGAGTCTACCCATCTTGCCCAAGCTGATCCTAACTCCTAACCTCAAGTGATACTCCTGCTTCGGCTTCCCAAAGTGCTGGGATTAGCAGGTGTGAGCCACCATGCCTGGCTGCTTAGTGAAATCTTATTCAACGTTGGAAGTGGCTCTGAGAATGTTTTAACAATACCAGTCACAGTGGTGTCCTGCAAAAGAAGTTTCTGTAAGCTGAAGTTAATTAAAATTATTTCAGGTCATCACTTGGTCAAGAGAAATTCTCAAACATGGCACTTCTCTCAACTGAAAATGAGCTAAGCAAAGAAATAACATTTTGAAAATACAGATGGTGAATTTGCTTCTATTAAAGCAAGGGAAGTAAAATTATAATAAAGTATGGGTTTTTGGTATAAGTAAAATATTTAAACTTAAAATAAGATGAGTTTTGGCCAGGCACGTTGGCTCACGCCTATAGTCCCAGCTACTGGGGAGGCTGAGGCAGGCAGGTTGCTTGAGCCCAGGAGTTGGAAGTTGCTGTGAGCTAGGCTGATGCCACTGCCCTCTAGCCTGGGCAACAGAGCGAGACTCTGTCAAATAAATAAATAAATAAATAAGAATCTTAATATACCTATATTACAATTCGTTAATATTTTTTCAATGAGTAATGTTCTAAGAAAAATTTAACCATTAAAAATTACATGAAATATGTATATGGGGACACACAGTTTTCCTTCTGCCTCAGGCTTCCAATATGGCTTGGCATGGCACTAGACCCAGCTTATATGTTATGTAAAGGAGAAATACATTAAATATAAAGACACAGTTTGGAAGTTATAGCATAGAAAATTATATACCATTCACACACTAAGCTTAAGAAAGCTGGAATGGCTATATTAATAACAACAAAATAGACTTTTAAGACCCTCTACCAGAGAGAGAGGGACATTTCATAATGATAAAAGGGTGAATTTATCAGGAACACAAACATCATAAATGTGTAAGACACCTAACAACAGCATTTCACAATACATGACATAAAACCCAACAGAAATAGACAAATCCACAATCATGATTGGAGATGTAACATCTTGTTCTCAGTAGTTGATAAAACTACCAGATTGGGTAGGGCATGGTGGCTCAAGCCTGTAATTCTAGCACATTGGGAGGTGGAGACAGGAGGATCTCTTAAGGCCAGGAGTTCGAAACCAGCCTGAACAACATAGCAAGACTGTCTCTACAAAAAATTAAAAATAACCTACCAGATTAACAAAGCAATAAGGAGATTTCCACTTCCAACTAAGATGGAATAATAGGAATCTAATTTGCCCCCCTGCCTGAAACAAAAATCCAGATAAATAAAAATAATATGAAACAACAAATCTCGAGATATTGGACATCAGACAAGGAAGGAAAGTGATCCCTGAGAGATGAGAAACAAATAAGGTAAGCTTTATAATTGCCCAGCTTATTGCCGGGAGACTGAGAAGTCAACTCAGAATGAACCTTGAAAACATACTTAAGTGAAATAAGCCAGACACAGGACAAATATTGCATGATTCCACTTATATGTGATATCTAGAATAGGCAAATGCATAGAGACAGAAAGTAGAATAGAGGTTACCAGGGGATAGGGGGTGGAGGAGAATGGGGAGTTATTGCTTAATAGGTACAGAGTTTCTGTTTGGGATGATGAAAAAGTTCTGGAAATAGTGGGATGGTTACACAACATTGTGAATGTACTTAATGCCTCTGAATTATACAGTTACAAATGGTTAAAATGATACGTTTTATGTTATGCATATTTTACCACAATTTTTAAAAAGGATAAAGGGGAATACTATGAACAACTTCATGCCAATAATTCTGACAACAAATTCCTTGAAAGACACAAAATACCAGTGCCCACTCAGGAAGAAATAGATAACTTTTTTTTTTTTTTGAGACAAGAGTCTCACTCTGTTGCCTGGGCTAGAATGCGTGGCATCAGCCTAGCTCACAGCAACCTCAAACTCCTGGGCTCAAGCAATCCTCCTGCCTCAGCCTCCCAAGATGGGACTACAGGCATGTGCCACCATGCCTGGGTAATTTTTTCTATATATTTTTACTTGTCCAGCTAATTTCTTTCTATTTTTAGTAGAGATGGGGTCTCGCTCTTGCTCAGGCTGGTCTCGAACTCCTGATCTTGAGCGATCCTCCTGCCTCGGCCTCCCAGAGTGCTAGGATTACAGACGTGCGCCATAGCGCCCGGCCAGATCTTTCTAAAGAGAACTGTCTCAGTCTTTTCTGTACAAAGACATACAAGAAAGACATTGTCTTATATAACCAGATTATCATTATCAAAATCAGGAAATTAATAGTGATACAATCCTCTTATCTATGTTACAGACATTATTCAAAGTTTGCTCAACTGTCCCAGTGATGTCTTTTATAGTGAAATTTAAAAAAAAATTTTCTTGGCCAGATGCAGTGGCTAACGCCTGTAATCCTAGCACTCTGGGAGGCCAAGGCGGGCAGATCGTTTGAGCTCAGGAGTTTGTGACCAGCCTGAGTAACAGCGAGATCCCATCTCTACTAAAAAAATAGAAAGAAATTAGCTGGACAACTAAAAATATATAGAAAAAATTAGCCAGGCATGGTGGCGCAAGCCTGTAGTCCCAGCTACTCGGGAGGCTGAGGCAGGAGGATCGCTTGAGCCCAGGAGTTTGAGGTTGCTGTGAGCTAGGCTGACGCCATGGCACTCTAGCCCGGGCAACAGAGTGGGACTGTCTCAACAAAAAAAATTTCTGGTACAGGATTCCATCCAGGATTATATGTTGCATTTTATTTTACTTTACTATTTTATTTTATTTTATGTAATTCAGATATGGGGTCTTGCTACTTTGCCGAGGCTGGTGTGCCTTGGCTATTCACAGGCACAACTGATCATAGCACACTACAGCCTCAAACACCTGACCTCAAGTGATCCTCCTGCCTCAGGCTCCTGAATAGCTGGGACTACAGGTGCATGCCACCACAGCCAGCTAGTTTTTTCAAAAAAATTTTGTAGAGACAGGGTCTCACTATGTTTCGCAGGCTGGTCTTGAACTCTTGGCCTTAAGTGATCCTCCTGCCTCGGCCTTCCAAAGTGCTAGGATTACAGGCATGAGTCTAGTCGCCATGCCTGTCTGTGATTTTCTAATTCTATCATTTCTTCTACATTTATCAGTTGGCATTCCTTTGTAAGGAAGAGTTTTCCCTTCTCTATTTATTTATTTAGGTCACTTTGGACTCATGGATTCTTTTCTTATTCAAATTCATTCATTGGGTGGTAAAACAAGATGTTTCAGGCTAATCTGGTACTGTCCCTGCCCCAGCCCTGGAATCAGCCATTTCTCCAAAGAGCCCTGGTTCTTGTTAGTGGAAAATGGTAGGAGACAAGAGAAATCAATTAGAGGCAGTTTAATTGACTGGAAAAGAAGAAATAAAGATATTTCTATTTTCAGATGATATGATTTTTGTACCTGGAAAACCCCAGAGACTCAATGATAAAACTAATTCTAACAAAAAGGTATTCAGTAAAGTAGAAGGATATAAAATTAACACAGAGAAACCAATGGCCTTTGTATATGCAAACAATAACCAGTTAGAGGATATAATGATAGAGAAAGCCTAATTTACAATAGCAACAAAGAAAATAATATACTTAGGAAGGAACCTAAGGAGAAATGTGAAAAAAGAAAACCTATATGAAGAAAACTTTAAAATGCATTTGTCAAACCACATAGATCTTTACAGTACAAAAAATGCATCTTAATGCATGCAAAAATTTTTTAAAAAATCAACCAGGAGGTCAGGGGATCCAGTATAGAATGGAGATTGTGACGACATAATCTATCTATATTACAAATGTATAACATAACCTCACTGCAGGAGGTGGGGGAAGAGGTGCTGACCTAAGTCACTTTAGAAAATGGTGTTTTGATTGGAAACTCCACGGGTAGAGACAAAAGGAGCTGTACAAAAGCATTTAACTCTGGTAAAGTGGTGAGTGTATGGGTTAACAATTCTGGTATTGCTATACATGTGTACTGCGATTGAACAATTAAGTAACTTGGTGGTGGATGGTGGAAACTAGGTTTCTCACTGTTGGAGTGGGAGGTTACAGATAAGCAAGAAGGGAAGGCTAGAATGAAGCACGTGGTACTGGAGTATCAGTATGAATTCATGTTTATCTTAAAATACATACAGATGGATAGATACGGAAATAAATACATATGTGTGTGTATACATGGGCTAGCATACATACAGACATTTCCTAGCTCCTAGGATCATAAACATGGTCAAAAGACGCCTGACAAAGTGGGAGAAAATATTTGCAACATATGTTACAATAAAGTGTTACTATCCCTAATATACAAAGAACTCGCGAGCATTGGTGGGGGAAAAAGACCAAAAAACCAAATAGAACGAACAGGCAAAAGATGTGAACAGACAATATACATTTTTAAAAAGGCCAGATGTGGTGGCTCATGCCTATAATACCAGCACTTGGGATGCCAAGGCAAGAGGATTGCTGGAGGCCAGGAGTTGGAGACCAGCCTGGGCAACATAGTGAGATATCTCGCCTCCACACCTGTCTCTGTGAAAAATTAAATTAGCTGGGCATGGTGACTCTCACTTGCAATCCCAGCTACTAGGGAGGCTGAGGCGGGAGGATGCCTTAAGCCCAGGAGTTCCAGCCTGGGCGACAGAGCAAGACTCTGTCTCTAAAAAAAAAAAAAAAAAAAGAAGAAGAAGAAAGAAAAAAAAGTATGATAGTCTTTATAGTTAAACATATAAGATGTTCAATCTCACTCATAATAAGAGAAACATAAAGTAAAACTACACTAAGAGAATGGATAAACAGATTGCGGTATATCCACACTATGGAATTTTACTCATCAATAAAAAGAAAAAAATACTGATACACAAAACAACTTGGATGAATCTCAAAAGCATTATGCTGAGTGAAAGAAGCCAGGCACAAAAGAGAACATACTGTCCCATTCCATTTGAACGAAACTCTACAAAAAACAAATATAATCTAGTGTCAGGAATCCAATCAGTGGTTGCCCGGGTGGGGGTGGGGTTTGTGATGGGACGTAAAGAAGCCTTTTGGGGGCGATGGAAATGTTCCATATCTTGATTGTGGTGGTGGTTACAAGGTTGTGAACATTTGTCAAAACTCACTGAATTGTACGCTTAAAATGGGTGCGTTATACTGAGAGATAGATAGATAATGTTATCTCAATAAAGGTCATTAAATTACGAAAGAAAAAAAAGATCCCTGGCTGAAAATATTTTCTTACAGCAGGCAAATCATTTACTCCTATCAAAATGAGAAAAAAATTAAAACCACACAGAGATGCCATCTCTCACTCTCAGATTGGTGAGGGTTATAGTGCATTTTAATATTTATTTATTTATTTATTTTCGAGACAGAGTCTCACTCTATTGCCCTGGCCTCAGCCTAGCTCACAGCAACCTCAAACTCCTGGGCTTAAGCGATCCTTGTGCCTCAGCCTCCCGAGTAGCTGGGACTACAGGCATGTGCCACCATGCCCAGCTAATTTTTCTATATATATTTTTAGTTGTCCAGCTAATTTCTTTCTATTTTTAGTAGAGACGGGGTCTCGCTCTTGTTCAGGCTGGTCTCGAACTCCTGACCTCGAGGGATCCTCCCGCCTCGGCCTCCCGGAGTGGTAGGATTACAGGCGTGAGCCACCGCGCCCAGCCGCATTTTAATATTTATTTGAATGTTCCTGGTGCTTCGCCAGCCTGGTTTTTTTTCTGTTTTTTTCTAACGAAACTTTTTTGTTTAATTAATTCTTTCCTTTCAGTTTTTTGTTGTTGTTTGTTGTTTGGTTTGTTTTTTGTTGTTGTTTTTCGAGACAGGGTCTCACTCTGTCGCCCCAGCTAGAGTGCAGTGGTGCGATCAATAGCTCACTGCAACCTCAGAGTCCTGGGTTCAAGCGATCCTCCTGCCTCAGCCTCCCGAGTAGCTGCGACTACAGGTGTGCGTCACCACGCCCGGCTAATTTTTCTAATTTTTGTAGAGACCGGGGAGGGGGGTGGGGGTGGGGTCTCGCTCTTGCTCAGGCTGGTCTCGAACTCCTGAGCTCAAGCGATCCTCCCGCCGCGGCCTCCCAGAGTGCTAGGGTTACAGGTGTGAGCCATTGTGCCCGGCTTCTTTCAGGTATTTTTAATTTATTGGTGGCTAGGTCCTTTACCTAAAGTGATGTACAATCACGTTAATAAAATCACTATCAAATCTTAAAAAGGGGGTGGGGGCAAGGGCTTCACAAGAGGCGGGATTTCCCTTTGGCGGGGGGCACCCAGAGGAGGGCGGGAACAAGTCCAGAGCAAAGTTTCCGCTTTCATTGCTGTGGCTATTAAGTCAACCATTCTCTTTAAAGGAGAATCGCGGAAGAGTGATTTTCTGTCGGCAAACACTTCCTTAGCGACCAGTCCAACCTTGAGACAGGATGCCGTAATGTCGCATCACAATGGGTAGCATATGAAAGCTCAAAAGCCAATCAGATGACTTACGTGCTGGTAGAACATTAAATCACAATTCACCTGACGTGTCCGGTTTGTTCTGTCTCCAAAATACGGAACTTCTGAATTAGGTTCTTACCCCTTCCATTCGTAGCCAGTGGTTTGGTCCGACTTTAACAGTGACAGAAGGCAGGAACTGCGTCTGCGCAAGAAGCTGGCGGGGGGGGGGGGGGGGAGGAACATGGCGCAAGCTCTGTCTGAAGAGGAGTTTCAGCGGATGCAGGTGCCGCTCGCGGTTGGAAAGACCACCAGGCTAGGCGACTGCGGGAGGGATAGAGAGAGGTCGTGCCACTAGCTCTGAGAATGGGTTGGTTAGGATCGATCCAGAGTCTAAGGGGTTGATCCGGAGAAGGGAAACTGAGGCTCCGAGTGGTGAGAGAATTGGATCCCGAGATACGGTGGGGGCTCAGAAGGTTGGATTCACTAAGCCTTGTGGGTGGGGGACAGCGTCCTTGAGTAGACAGTACTTTACTCAGACCTGGAAGGGACAAGACTTTTGGGCCCGTGCAGGGGACACCCTCTGTGGGTGATAATAATATTGGGCTTTGAGAAGGCGAAACCATTTTGCCTGGAGAAGAAGGAAGCGATGTTGGGCTGTTTGCGTCATGGTGGGGGAGCCCTTAGAGGGCAATACCATTAGCCGGTGGGAGGTAGAAAGTTTGTGGGAGATAACACTGTGCCAGGGGATTGAGGAAAGACCCCAGATGTTGTCATTGTTCCTGGTTGGTGGAGATCCTGTGCGAGTGGTGGCAGTGCATCCTAAGAGGGGGCAGTACCATTGGCTGATTAAGGGTGATTACATTAGGCCTGGGGTGAAGAAGGCCCAGAATGGGTAATACCATTAGTCTCTGTTGGGGAGAGGACCATAGGAGGTGAAAGAGTGACACCTTGGACTTCATGGAGGGGTGATCACTGAGCTTTTGGGAGGAACCCTCTGACCACCTGATTCTTTTGGGAGGGGGAACTCTGCGACGGGATGAAAGGCCATAGCATTGTACTATGAGTGGGACTTGTTGAGAGAGTTCCTCACTGGGGGAGACTCTGAGAGGGGGAAACCCTGAGTAGGGTCCTATGGGGGGAAGGGAGGAACTCTGAATGAGAACAGGTAATCCTATTGGTCCTCGAATGAATGAAACCAGGTGTCCCTGTGTGAGGGATACTGAGGATAGAAGGGTGAGCTTATTAGACCACGAATGAGGAAGACCATTGTAATCTCTGCGGGGGATTCTGCATAAGACTAGTCCAACTGGCCCACCCAAGGTCTTGTAGAAGACGGACCCTAAAGGGTGGAGGGCCATCCCATTGGATCATGACTGGGCAGATCTTGAAGGGAGTGGGGGGACCCTTGAGTGAGGAAGATTGATCCCACTGTGCCATGAGTGAGGGGAAACCATTGGGCTCTGTTGGGGAGGGACTCTAAGGGGGTGCAAAGGGTATTCCAATTGGAACAGGACTTGGGGAGATAGATCACTGTCACCTGGGGAGGACAGGGGTAGGAAAGATTCTGTAGAGGACAAGCCCTCTGATCTTGAGCAGACTATCGGGAGTAGGGGATGGAGGCTGGTGCCATGGGAGGGAGGGAGGGAAAGGTCCTGGTGGGGTAAGGGACAGGGGGTGGGTCTGGGAAGAACCAGAGAATGGTTCTGCCTTCGGAGGCCTCCAGGTCTGGCCAAGAAGATGGGCAACACTCCTGACAGTGTTTAGTGTGTGAAGAGGTCAGCCAAGATGAGGAGGAGGAGCTTTATCCTGTGAGCATGGAGAGCCATGCAGTGCACATGAACAAGAGCCCGATGGGGGCAGCGCTCTGTGATGGCTGAGTGCAGAGTAGATGGAGGGGGCAGATGGAGGAGTGAGGCTATCTTGGGTTATAAGTGAAGCTGGGGATGGTGGGGTGGGGACTGAGGGCCTGGAGGCTTATTTAGGATGCAGCAGGTACAGGTCTTAAGGAATGGCTAAAGAGGCACACGGAGGGTGTGGGGTCTGGGGGCTTAGGGGCTTGGTTCCCCCATGGTGGGGGTAGGGGTGCTTTCCTGACCAAGTCTTTCTCTTCCCTGCTTCTCCTAAAGGCTCAGCTCCTGGAACTCCGAACAAACAATTACCAGCTTTCAGATGAACTACGCAAGAATGGTGTTGGTGAGCCAGGAGGGTCTCATTAGATGGGGGTGGCTTTAGGGGATGGAGGCTGAGGTTTTTCCTTGGAGGCCCGGCAGGAAGACCTTTCAGCTCCTTGCCATGCCTGAAGCTGAGATTCCCTGCTTTCCCCACACCAGAACTCACCAGTCTTCGACAGAAGGTCGCCTACCTGGATAAAGAGTTCAGCAAAGCTCAGAAGGTACCTCCCTCCACCCACCCATCCACCCACCCATGCTTCCCTCTACCAATCTGACTCATTCATCTCTCCAGTGAGCACCCACAGTGAACAAGACCTAATGTGGCAAGCTGTTTTCATGTACTCATTTAAAGAATTCTCATGGAAGTCTCTTTAGTTTGTTAATTTTACCTAATCCTGCTTAATTTATGGATTCATTTTAATTTACTCTTAACTCATTTCTAATTTCAATTACTTACTCATTCTCATTCACTAACTTTTAATTTAATTGTCAAATCTGTCAGTGAATCTGCCTTATGCTCCTGCCTCCCATCCCTGCCCTGGTCCAGTTGGCAAAATGAGACCAAACCCACCTCTCAGATCCTCTAGAGATACAGTATAGCCTATTGTGGCCCCTCAAGACATTCAAGGTCCTCCTTTGTGTTGTTCTTCACCGCTCTGTCCCCGTGCATAGCACAATGTTATACATAGTGTGAGCTTGATAAATATTTGTTGGATAAAGGGATACAAAATGCAGCAAATCTGACAGTCAGGAAGCTGGGCTTCTCTTTGGTAGAGCGCTGATTCCCCAAACCTGGCAATGTCCTTGGCTGCCCAGCAGGGGAGCAGCAGTTTTCACACTGCATGGGAGGGATCCATGTAGACATGTTTGGGCAGATGTACCAATGAAACCATAACTTCTGAGCCTGGAGATCCAGCCCATATAGGGTTAAATACCAAGACCCCCTGACCAGCCTCAAGAGCTTAGAAGAAAGGATGATTTCTGTGTGCTGCAGGCCCAAGGCAAGATTTGTATTAATTTATTCACTCACTCACTCATTCCATCATTCTTGTGGGCTCCGAATTGTCATGCAAGTTCTGTGGTTGAAGACACTCCCATCCTGCAACCCCTATCACCTTTGTCCCCCCCTTAACACTTGCCACAATTGTCTTTATCCCTTAGTGAGGGGGTCCATCTCTGCTCACATTAACTCTCTTCCCATCATCCCCCTTTAGGCACTAAGCAAGAGCAAGAAAGCTCAGGTAAGGGGACCCATGGGGGACCCAAGTGTGTCTGGGAGACTGTCTTGGTGGGATATTCGTGTATGCTGGGGTCTCCTCGGACTGGTCTGTCTTTCTCTGTGTGTGCCCTTGTGTCTACGACTACCTTGCTGCCACATGTTTCTGTGTCTGTCATTGTTTTCCTGTGTTTGTCTCGAACTTGTGCCTTTCTCAGTGTGTCTCTTTCCTTCTCTCTCTCTCTTTGTCCTTCTTTCTGACTCTTTCTCTGTCCTTGTCTCTGTCTTCCTATTCCTCTCTCTCTGGCTCTTGTTTTTCTCCCCAGTCTTTTCTTTGTCTCTTCCTCACCCTGTTCCTATCTCTGCCAGCATTTCTCTCTTTCTGCTTCCTCTTTCTCCCTCTGACTCCTTGCTTCTCTTTCCCCCATTCCTCTATCGCCTCCTAAGTCATTTCTTTCCCTGACCCCCTCTCTTCTCTCTCTGTTCTGTTCTGTCCCTGCCAATTTCCCTCCTTTCCTATCTCTCTGTCTTCCTGACCTTTCTTTTTCTCTCTCTCCCTTCCAGTCCCTCTCTCCTTCCCTATTTTCCCCCTTTCCCCATCTCTCTCTGCCTCCTGTCTCCCCTGTCATTATCTTCCCCCCTCTTCCCCCCACTCTCTCCTTCCCCATGTCTCTCTCTCCCCCTCCCGGCTCTCCTTTTATCCCTCCCTGGGTCTGTCTCTCCTGTATCGCTCCATTTTCTCTACCCCATGTCCTCCCCTCATGTCATCTTCTTCCTCTCTGTGTTTCTTTGTCCTACCTCCCCATCCTTCCTGCCCTTGTTGGAGTCCTGGCCCATGTCTGCCACTGCAGGAAGTCGAGGTGCTGCTGAGTGAAAATGAGATGCTGCAGGCAAAGCTGCACAGCCAGGAGGAGGACTTCCGTCTGCAGAACAGCACGCTTATGGCCGAGTTCAGCAAGGTGTTGTTGCCTGGGATGACTGAGGGGGAAACAAGGAGTAGGGGCTGCCTGGGCTGGAACCTGACAGCAGCAGAGTGTGGTTGGACAGGGTCTGGCCCTGGAGTACTGTCCGTGGTGCTGAAACAGGTCCTGGATTGCTGCTGGGGGGCAGTAATTTGGCAGATGGGGCCACTCACTGTGCTAGGATTAGAAGGCTTCAAGCCCTGAGGTCAGCTGGTTCCTGGCCAAGTCACTCCTTTTCTTTGTGCTTCAAGTCTCCAGGTGTATAATTTGGGGCTGATGCTATGGAGCCCCAAGGTGTTGGGGGTTTTTAAGTAAAGTTCTTATGCTTAATATGGGACAGAAAGGTGATCTAGCTCCTTCCCTTTTCTCTTCCTTCCCTTCATCTGACATGAGCCTGGGGTTCTACTTCTTCCAGATAATTCATCCTGGGCCAGCTAATTGTATCTCCTTACTGATTTTAGTGTCCTGGCTGTATCTAAATCTACTGGGAGTTGGAGACATTGTCTTTTGTTTCCTTATCTATCTTCTGTATCCACAGTTAATAATTTTCTAAGTTCTCACTTGCTGTTGGGTCAGTGAAAGAAAAAAAAAATTTTAAAAACACATGATTTTCTAAGTTTTTAGTTTAAGAAAAAAAGTCCCAAGGCAGCAAATATGGTATTTCCAAGGCTCCATCTGCGAATATAGTGCTTAAGACCATAAAAAACAAAACAAAACAGAAAACAACCTTTAATCGGGTATAATACCAGGAGAGGCAGTTTAGCAAGTAGTGGTTATGAGCAGGGACTCTGGAGCCAAAAGACCTAGATTAAAATCTTGGCTTTGCCTTTTACTAAGTGTAACCTTGAGCAAGTCATTTAACCTGCCTGGTTCTTGGTTCCCAAACATTTAAAATGGAAATGATAATAATAGCAGTACTTGCCTCACAGGGCTTCTGTGAGGATTAAATGGGTAAATGTATGTAAGTCACTCAGAACAGAGCCTTGCACATGATATCAGCTATGGACGTGTCAGCTACTAATATTATCCTGCTATTAATTCATTTTCCCTCTAAAATATTTCTTGACTTTTTAAAAGTTTTATATCCATCCTGTGGCCCTGCCCTGCTTCAGGCTCTTACCACCTCTCATCTGCTCTGCTTCCACACCTCCTCCTTGGTCTTTTTGCTTCTAGTTTCTTCTACCAGTCCATTTCACAGAGGCTGTTCTGACCTACAGGTCTCACCACGTCTGTCCTTTAAACAATATCTTCTGTCCTCTCCCCCCAGCCCCCGTTCAGAGCCCCCAGTGCTCACATAACTGTTGGCCTCACTGCCTCACCCCTCACTGCCTCCTGCCTCCTGCCTCCAACCTCCATGGGATCATGGTTCTTGCAGGGTGAGGCAGGGGCAGACATTCTTCCATAAATGCAAGTCATGTTTCCCTGCACCTGCCCTGAGCCAGGTGTAGAGACCTCCTTCATAGTCCCCTCCCCCTCCCCCTCCCAGGAACTGGAAGTGCTCACAGAGACACCTGGGTTCCAAGCCTGCCTCCACCTCTTATTTGCTGAGACATTTCAGCTCAGTTGCTCCTTCAACAAATACTTTTTGAGCACAAAGCATGTGCTCTGTGTTCCGGAAATGCAGTTGTGAGCAGCACAGAATGGTTTCCACTCAGGCAGCTTACATTCTAGGGGTGGGGTGGGGTGAAAGATGATAACATATTGAACAAATCATGTTACGTACTGCTAGCTGATGTTTATATGGTGCTTGCTGTGTGCCAGGTCCTGTTTGAAGTGCTCCACATTATTCACACATTTAATTCTTGCAACAAGTGAATGAGATACTATCAGTATCCCTGTGTAACAGACAAGGATACATAGTATCCCTATGTAACAGAGAGGTTAAATCATTTGTACCAGGGTCACATGGCCAGTAAACGGCAGGGTAGAAATTCACATCCAAGCGGTCTGGTTTTAGAATCTGTGATTGTGACCCTATGTTATGAAATAACAATTAATCGTGATTAGTGCTAGGTAAGAAAGAAAGGCACAGAGTACTGTGATAGTGCTGGACTTTCTGTGTTGAGGGATACTACTTTAAAGGTGACACAGAGCAGAGCACTGAAGGATACAAAGAAGCCAGTCGTGTGGAGAACTGGATGAAGGGAATAGTGTTTCTGCGTAGAAAATATTACAGGCAATAAAATAAAAATTCTCTGTGGGCCTTGGTATTCTCATTTGACAATGGTGACAAGAGATTATCTTGGGACTCCTATGAGAACGGTGCTTTAGCTAGGAGTTGAACAGGGGCTGGCTAGGTTTTATTTGTACTGTAAACCGCTCTAAGGCCAAGGGCTGGCAACGTGGGAGCTGTTAGTAGTGCTGGCCCTGGAAATACCCTGAATGCTGTCTATGGTGCCTAGGCTGAGAGGGTGCTATCCCTGGGCCTAGGATCCAGGACATAGGCCCCTCTATAGAAGAGGAGTGGCAGTGAGGCTGTCTGTGGTACTGACAACTTCCAGAGGAGCCAGAGGTCTTGGATTGCATCTGTGAGGGTGGGAGTGGGCAAGGGGAAAATCATTCTTAGTATCCTCATCCTTTGACTCTGCCACTTAACAGATGTATGAATTTGAATTTGTTTAACATCTCCGTGCTTCAGTGTCCTTTTCTGTAAAGTGTGAGAGCACCTACATCAAAAGGTCGTTATGGGAATTAAATGAATTGCAAAGTACATGGCCATGTGCTATGTATGTTTCAGCGAATCTTGTTCTGATTCTCTACTTCTCTGCCCCCTCTCTCTTTCCCTGCTCAGCTCTGCAGCCAGATGGAACAGCTGGAGCGAGAGAACCAGCAACTGAAGGAGGGGTCTACTGGAGCAGGAGTTGCCCAAGCCGGGCCTCTCGTGGATGGGGAGCTTCTGAGACTACAGGCAGAAAACACAGCCTTGCAGAAGAATGTGGCAGGTGCATGGAGGCCCTCCTGGGGCTATGGGGACCTCAGGGCTCAAGTAGGACAAGAAAGGCTTTCATCCTCTCAGGGGAAGGGGAAGGGCTTCAGAATGAGGCTTGTCCCTGTCACAAACCAATGTGTGCCTTTGCCCAAGCCATTTCATCTCTCTCAGCCCAAGCTTCATCATCTACACAGTGCACATAGTGATGTCTGTCACCCAGAAGATTGTAGTAGAGATAAGAGGTAGTATCACTCTGAGTTTAGGTCAGTACCTGGTACCTAGCAAATGTTACAGATTAGCGGCTTGAACATCAAAAAGGTGCTATTTGCTAAGGGGAGAAAGTGAATGAAGGAGCGTTGGGAAGCTTCTGAGCCCAGATTGTAAGTGGGGTCTGGGATGAAAGCTCAGTGAAGTGTGGGAGGGTGTGGTGTGTGGACCTTTGGGGAGCAGCTGGGACTAGTGTGGCAGGTGCTGGTATGTCGATCAGGGGGGAGACTTGGTAGGATATGGGTGGGAATTAGGAAGTTCTAGGAGGGATTTAGCTATAAGTAGAGGGTGGACCATGGTGGACATGGCCTTGGAGGGCAGTGGGTGGGACTTGGAGCATTGAGAATGGGGCTTGGGAAACCATCGTGTGCTAATTTGATGGAAGGCAGGATCTAAGTGGTTGATGGGGCTTAAAAGATTTGTGAGAGGTGTGAATGGGCAGGACCTTCATCTTGTAGGCATGTGGTCATTTGGAGCAGGGTCTGTGCCACCTGAGGGGTTGAAGGCCAGTTCTCCCTTTATTCAAGACATGGCAAGGGAGTTCAGAGACCACCTCATCTGTCACAAATCTCTGTTCTACCCACCAGCCCTGCAGGAGCGCTATGGGAAAGAGGCCGGGAAGTCCTCAGCTGTCACTGAAGGCCAAGGGGACCCCCCAGGGGGGCCAGCCCCCACTGTCCTGATCCCCATGCCATTGGCAGAAGTAGAGCTGAAATGGGAAATGGAGAAAGAGGAAAAGAGATTGCTCTGGGAGCAGCTGCAAGGCTTGGAGGTGAATCTGGGTCTGATGGGGCTGGGATGCCGGGAGGCAGGCAGTTGCTTCAGCTCTGCCTATGGTCCCATGGTGATGTCTGTGACATCACCGTCTCATGGGCTGATGGGGTGAGGGAAGCAGGAGGATGGGGAGGCAGAGGTCTTCCCCCATCCCTGCTGACAACAACCCCATCCCTTATCCTTCCCTGCAGAGCTCAAAACAGGCGGAAACATCCAGGCTGCAAGAGGAACTTGCTAAGGTGGGGCTTCCCTGAGCTTTGTCCCACTCCACTCCCCACCTGTGGGGCTTTCCCTGACAGGGCAGAAGGGGCACTGCACCCCCCTCAAAGCCTCAGTTTCATCACCTGTGAAATGGAGAGATTCATCCTTATGTCTCAGAGTTGCTTTCAACATGGAATGGGCTAATGTGGTCCCACTATATCTTGTGTGTGGAAGGCCCCATCCCATCTACCACCTCCTTGCTTTGCCTATTCATTCATTCATTCACCCAAGCATTTATATACTCCTGGCTCTTATCTTAAGACCTAGAGACCCAGCGGTGAGGCAGTTAGTCATGATCCTGCTTCCAGGTCTCCCAGCCTAGCCATTCTATGACACGGCCATTGACCACTATTTTGGGGGCATAAGTGCTGGGCTTTGGAGCCTGAGGGATCTGGGTGGAGATAATATGGTTGCTGCTGACCAGCTGGACAACCAAATGACTTAACCCTTCTGAAACTCAGTTTCCCCATTTGTAAAACTGGTAGTACTCACTTCTCAGGGCTGTTCTGAGGATTCCCATGAGATGACATAAGTAAATCCTGGCTTCCAGAAATGACTTAGTAAGAAATGTCTATAAATACTAAGTTTATTTTTGTCTTTATTAGTATTATTCTCATTGTTATCACTTGTCTGCACCCTTTCCACACCCAGCTCTCTGAGAAACTGAAAAAGAAACAAGAAAGGTAAATTTCTTTTTTTCCAGGGGTTTTGGGGGACTAGGAGGGAATTGACTTGTGAAACTGACCCATCTACATCTGTCTTTCTGCCCAGTTTTTGCCGTCTGCAGACAGAAAAGGAGACGCTATTTAATGACAGCAGGTAACTGCCAGGGTTGGGGCCATTGGTGGACAATGTGGACAGGGCACAGCAGAATTAACTGAAGACCACAGGAGCAGAGCCGAAGACTGGGCCTTAAGCCATGCTCAATGTGCCCACTCCCCGTCACCCCCAGGAACAAGATTGAGGAGTTACAACAGCGGAAGGAAGCTGATCTCAAAGCCCAGTTGGCTCGAACCCAGAAGCTGCAGCAGGAACTTGAGGCTGCCAATCAGGTGAGGAGGGCTGGGTTCTGAGATCCCTGGGGTAGAGACCAGGGCTGGGAGTCTGGGGAGGTCTGAGGTCCGTGGAGGCTGGCTGGGGAGTCCGAGATTTCCTGTGTTGGAAATACAGTGACTGGATGGGTCCTAGGCCCCCGAGGAGCTAGGAACTTGGGAGCTAGAGAGCCCTGAGAACCCTAGGAGTTGGGATAGGAGTCTGCATGAATTGAGGATCCCAGGGGCCTAAGGACTTAGGGGGTTGTGTGCCACAAGTTTGAATGAATCTGAAACTCCTGGGGATTGGAGACTGGAGTCTGTATGAATTGGGGTGAGTCTGAACTCCCTGGAGCCTGGGTGACTTTGAGACCTTTAGGGTCTGGGCTGTCAGTAAATTTGAGAATCCCAGAAGCTCAGGACATGGGGGCTTGGTAGACACAAAACTTTGAAGGTGAGACAGTTGGGGCTGGAGGCTGTGTGCATTTGAGACCCTCGGGGTCTAGGGGCTGGTTTGGGCCTGAGACAGCTAGGAAGCAGGGTCACATGGGCTGGGTGGTCCTGAGACCCCTGGAGGCTGTGAACAAAAGGCTAGTCTGTCTGAGACCTCCAGGGCCTAGAGCAAAAGTATAGGTGAGTCTGAGGCTCCTGAGGGTTGGGGGCTGGATGACTTTAAAGCCTCTGGGTTTTCCCTAGGAAGGGGTGAGTCTGAGGTCTCTTGGAATGGAGGATATGGTGGCTTGTGGGTCTAAGACTTCTAGAATCTGGGAACATGAGGGCTGGGACAGGAGTCTGGGTAAAGCTGAGACCCCAGGAGCTGTTGATTGGCTGGGTCTGAAGATCCTCAGAGACTGGGAAGCAGAGTGACAGATGAGGGGGCATCACCCTGAGACTTCACCAGGGACTGGAAACTAGGAGATTGTATGAGTTTGAGAACTCTAGGGTCTTGAGAATATGAGTTCGGGTGGATCTGAGACTCCTGGGAGATAGGAGTATGGGGGCTGAGTGCATTTGAAAGCCTGGTGGTGGGTCAGGAGTCCGGGTGAAGCTGTAGTCCCTGAGTGCTGATTGCATCTGAGAGTCCTGGGGCTCCCAAGATGGAATCTGAGTGAGTGAGCATGAGACCTCTTATGGATGAGGGCTGAGTGAGTTTGAACCCTCCAGGAGCTAGGACCAGGAGCCTAGGTATGTCTAAGATGCTTGGAGGCTGGGATAGAGGGGTTGAGTGTGTCTGAGGCCCCTGGGGGTAGTGACCTCTGGGTGAACCTGAGATCTCTGATGGCTGGGTGGTCTGAGATCCACTGGTGCCAGGGACGTGCCGTGGGGTGGTCAAAGAGGGAGTGTGTATGGTCATATGCACTCCAGCGGAGGCTGAGATCTGTAATGGGCTCCCCTGGCCTACTGGTCCCCACAGAGCTTGGCAGAGCTGAGAGATCAGCGGCAGGGAGAGCGCCTGGAGCATGCAGCAGCTTTGCGGGCCCTGCAAGATCAGGTACGCTGCATTGGATGGGCTCAGGGAACTGGGGTTCAGGGTGGGGCAGCCTGAGTGGGTACTACACAGGCAGGCAAGGCCCCAGGGGTCTTGCTTCCCCCAGTCCTCTGTGTGTATGTCTCCTTTCTTTCTTGGCTGCGGGTAGGTCCTGTCCCCCTGTTCTGAACCCACTCTTACCTATTGTGGGGTGGGGCCAGGTGTCCATCCAGAGTGCAGATGCGCAGGAACAAGTGGAAGGGCTTTTGGCTGAGAACAATGCCTTGAGGACTAGCCTGGCTGCTCTGGAGCAGGTACAGGACCCCTGCGGGCCCTGGTGATCCTTCCCCAGTTCTCCCATCTCCCTCTGCTTCTTGTCCATGTCAGAGCAGGGTGGCCTAGACCTTATGTTGTTTTCCTGCCTCTGTTTCTGTTGCTCCTTTCTGTTGCCTTCCAGCCCTCATCTCTCTCCCCATCCATCCCTGCTTCTCTTGCATTCTAGTTTCTCTCCAGTAAAGTGCATGAAGTATACTAATCTTAAGTGTATGTTCAGTGAATGTTCTCCCTCCTTCTCTCTCTCTCTCTCCATATAGCCACCACCCAGATCAAGATATAGAGCATTTTTTTTTAAGACAGTCTCGCTCTGTTGCTTGGGCTAGAGTGCTGTGGCATCAGCCTCGCTCACAGCAACCTCAAACTTCTGGGCTCCAGTGATCTTTCTGCCTCAGCTTCCTGAGTAGCTGGGACTACAGGCACGCACCCCCACACCCAGCTAATTTTTTTCTATTTTTGGTAGAGATGGGGTCTCGCTCTTGCTCAGGCTGTTCTCCAACTCCTGAGCTCAAGCAATCCTCCCACCTTGGCCTCCCAGAGTGCTAGGATTATAGGTGTCAGCCACCATGCCTGGCCTAGAGCATTTTTTCTTTTTTCGAGACAGGGTCTCGCTCTGTCCTCTGGGCTAGAGTGCAGTGGCATCATCATAGCTCACTATGACTTCAAACTCCTGGGTTCAAGTAATTCTCCTGCCTCAGCCTCCCGAGCAGTGCACTATCATGCCCGGATAATAAGATACAGAGCATTTTTATATCCCACAAGGTCTCCTTTACCCCTTTCCACTCAGTATTCCCCTAGAAGTAACTATAATATTATTGTGATCTCTATCAGTATAGAGTTATTTTGCTTGTTGTTTGACTTCATATAAATGGAATTGGACACTCTTTAGTCTATAGCTTCTTTCTGGCAGCATTATATCTGTGAGGTTTACACATATGTAGCATGGGTCTGTCTTTTTATCACTGGGTGGTATTCCATTATATGAATATATCATTGATTTTCTGTTTGAAATGTTGTTTTCTTCCTGGCCCTCTTCCCACCTTTCTCCCTGTCTCCCTGGAACTGGGAGGCCCACACCCTGTGCCTGACCCCTGGGGCCTCCTTCACTCCACTTCCCATCACCACTACTTTCTCCAGATCCAAACGGCAAAGACCCAAGAACTGAATATGTTCCGGGAACAGACCACTGGGCTGACAGCTGAGCTGCAGCAGCGGCAGGCTGAGTACGAGGACCTCATGGGACAGAAAGATGACCTCAACTCCCAGCTCCAGGTGACACTTCTGTCTTCTCCTAGTTCCCTAGTACTGATGCAGCGAAGTCCCCGGTAATGTGTAGTGGGAAAGCTGGAATCAGGAGGACCTGGGTTCCAGTCTGGCTCCCTAACTTATTAGCACCTGCATGTCCTGGGACAAGTCATTTCACTTCTTTGAGACTGAGCCCCTTCAGTTAGTTAGGATATCCATTTTGATTCCATAATAGAAACCAGAATAATATTGGACTAAATAAGACAGAAGTTTAGTTCTCTCTCATGTAAAAGTCCAGGTAAGTTGTTCAGAGATGGAATGATGGCTTTCCAATCACTAACGACCCAGGTTATTTCTCCATTGCTGTTCTGCTACCTTTAACCCAAGACTTCTATCTCGGCATCTTGCTCAAGCTCCCCTACCATCATGTTTGCATTCTATCTGGGAGGAAGGAGGAAAGGGAGCAGGGAATAGCATGCCCCTTTCCTTTAAGAGCATAACCTAAATTACTCACAGAAATTAATCACATGGCCACACCTAACTGTGAAGGAGGAGGAGAAACATCTGCTAGACAACCATGTGCCCAACTACAAATTTTATTGCTGGGGAAGTAGGGGAGAATGTATACCGGGGAGCAACTAGCAGTCTCTGCCATATTTCCCATCCAGAAATTGAGATCATAACACCCACTTGACCAGCGGGGAAGGAGATGGTCTACCAGATGGTCCTGGGTGACTGGCACCTACTGGGGGCTGTTTATCAAATTCATCAGTCTGGGTGCAGTGGCTCACACCTGTAATCCTAACACTTTGGGAAGCCAAGGTGGGAGGATCGCTTGAAGCCTGGAGTTTGAGACCAGCCCAAGCAAGAGCAAGACCCCATCTCTACAAAAAATAGAAAAATTAGCCAGCTGCCTTGACAAATCAAGTTAGATAGTTTTAAAAAATATCAGTTATTTTTGCATCTATAAATTCTCCTTCTATTTAGAATTGCCCTAGATAGGGCCTTTATTTCAAATAACTTGCTGCTGTAAGCTCTTGTCAATGTAATTTCCCAAACCTGTCAGGAGTGATGGAAGGTGACACTGAAGCCCCTGGCTCTCCTAGTCTCCAAGCTGAAGAGCTTGGCTATAACCATCTGTGTATCTACACCCTCCTAGGTCAAGTGGGTTAACAAATATATATCATAAATGACATTGTTTCTATTAAAAGAGAGATACTAATTTATTTTCAATGATTTCCTCATTAAAGTCAAGGCTCACACACATACACACATACACAATACTACAAGTTTGGTAACACAGAAAAGTTTAGAGATCGCTAATTTAATGCTAACAAACCTTGCAGTGCATAGTACATTACGGGACCTACTCAGACAGTTTACTAGATTAAATAGTGCTCCTCCAAAATTCATGACCACCTAGAACCTCAGAATGTGACCTTATTTGGAAATACAGTCTTCACAGATGTAATTAGTTAAAATGAGTTGGGTGGGCCTGGTCCAATGACTAGTATTCTTATAAGAAAAGAAACACAGAGACAGTGACACACAAAAGGAAGATAGCCATGTGACAATGAAGGCAGGGACTGGAGGGATGCATCTGCAAGCCAAGGAATGCCAAGGATTGTCAGCTGGAAGAGGCAAGGAAGGATCATTTCCCAGAGCCTTCAGGGGGAGCATGGCCCTGCCGACACCTGCACTGTGGCCTCCACAACTATGAGAATACATTTCTGTTGTTTAATGCTACCAGGTTTGTGGTCATTTGTTACAACAGCCACAGGAAACTAATACAAATAGTATATCGGCATATTTACGTCAACTCATAAAGTCAGTTGAATGTCTACCTTAGTCAAATACACATTTTCCATGCTACAACCCTCAAATAGCCAAACCTTCAGTGTAAATGGTAGAAATTCAGTGGTGTAAACCTCTATCTATATTAAATGTACAAAAGGCACAAAAATAGTGTCTTCAGGCATATAAATAAAATAAAACCATGAAAAAGAGAAGAAAGGAAAAGGAAAATTAGCCGGGCATGGTGGCCTGTGCCTGTAGTCCCAGCTACTTGGGAGGCTAAGGCAGGAGGATTGCTTGAACACAGGAGTTCAAGGTTGTATTGAGCTATGATGACGCCACTGTACTCTAGCCCAGGTGACAGAGTGAGACCCTGTCTCAAAAAAAAAAAAAAAACATCCCCTTCATTCCTGCATTAGGAGTCATTACGGGCCAATAGTCGGCTGCTGGACCAACTTCAAGAAATAGGGCAGGAGAAGGAGCAATTGACCCAGGAACTACAGGAGGCTCGGAAGGTAAGGCAACGTAGGGGTGGGGTGTCAGGGGGTAGGGATTGACTCAGTCCACGGGATGGGGGAAGACAATATGGCCCAATACATGGGGACAGGAGGGGAAGGCAAGTGACCAGTTCCATGAGGATGGGCGAGTGACTTAACCAGTTTGGTGGGGATGGGGGTACGTTGGCTAGTTCCTTGGGCATGGGGAGAGGGTTGTGGGCCTTTTTTGGTGTTGGGGGAGGAGATTGACTGTCACCCTCCTGGCCCCCAGAGTGCTGAGAAGCGGAAGGCCATGCTGGATGAGCTAGCAATGCAGACAATGCAGGAGAAGTCCCAGCACAAGGAAGAGCTGGGAGCTGTCCGACTCCGGCATGAGAAGGAGGTGCTGGGAGTGCGTGCCCGCTATGAGCGTGAGCTCCGAGAGCTGCACGAAGACAAGAAGCGGCAGGAGGAGGAGCTCCGTGGGCAGATCCGGGAGGAGAAGGTGAGTGGGTGGATGAGAATGCCCTTCCTCCTCTATAACCTGGGCACCATGGCATTGCTGATGGGCCACTGGGTGGCGCGTGTGAGATGCCCACTCGTCTGCCTGCCTGGCCTGTGACAGTCTGCCCTCTTCCAGGCCCGAACACGGGAGCTGGAGACTCTCCAGCAGACAGTGGAAGAACTTCAAGCTCAAGTGCACTCCATGGATGGAGCTAAGGGCTGGTTTGAACGGCGCTTGAAGGAAGCTGAGGTGAGTTGGTGGTGCCTGGTGAGGCACAGAGGCTGGTTGGAGCCCCTGCACCAAACCAGGGGAGCAGGAGTGGTCAGGCCCTGGAACCTTCTGAGACGTTCTGGACTCGAGGCTATCTTCACAGTCCCCCTGGCTCAACAGCAGCCCTCTGGAGTGGATCTATGGACAGCCAACAGATAGGGTAGACCGTTAGGGGTTCCGGGCTGCCCTGCCTTTGTGAAAATTTGAATAGGTACCTCTTCTTCCTGAAACTATACTTCTGTCAGGAAATTATTGTAATGTACTGATGTTGTTCAAATAAGAACCTTCATTGCCATTTTCTGGAAGACTCATGACAGATAATACATGAGAGGCAGTGGCACGTAGCATTGAAGAACACAGACTAGAGCCAGTTTTTTGACTGGGTTTGAATCCTAGCTGGGCCACTTCCTAGCTGTGTGACCTTAGGCAAGTTACCTGACTTCTCTGTGGCCCATTTTCATCATCGATAGAAAGGGGATGACAACAATACCTACAGCCTAGGTAGTATGGGGGAAGTATAGAAAATGAGTTAATATATGTAAAACCCTTAGAGCATTCTTGGCATGAAGTAAGTGCTATGTTACGTTTTGTTAAATAAAAGAAAATGTAAATGCAAATCTAGGTCAACCATGTGAATGATGCAGCCCTAGATATGACACTTTTGCATACTGCCTAAGGGCACGTGGAGTTCCCTGGAGGAGGGTCATTCCTACCTACCAGCAGGCCCCTGCTGCAGTCCCTCACACCCCTAACTGGGCATGATGTCTTCTGGGTGGCTGTGGCCAGACCTGGGACTTGTCTTGTAGGAATCCCTGCAGCAGCAGCAGCAGGAACAAGAGGAAGCCCTCAAGCAGTGCCGAGAGCAGCATGCCGCCGAGCTGAAGGTGCCCCTCGCATGATGGTGTTCCTCTCTCCCAGCAGTGACAGGCCCTCGTGGGAGGACAGAGGCTTCCCAACCCAAGCTGGGGCCTGAGCTGCTCTTTGCTTTGCAGGGCAAGGATGAGGAGCTACAGGGTGTGCGGGATCAGCTCCAGCAGGCCCAGGAGGAGCTGGACTGCCACCTGAAGACCATCAGCGTCCTGAAGCAGGTCAGCGGTCCCTCCGCAGCCCCAGACACATCCCTGGGCCTCAGTGTGCGGCAGGGAGCAGAAGGCAGCACCCACCAGCCATGCTTTGTCTCCCCGCAGGAGGTGAAGGACACGGTGGATGGGCAGCGGATCCTGGAGAAGAAGGGCAGCGCTGCAGTAAGTGGGGGTGCCCGAGAATGGCCCTCTCCTGGCCTGCGGCCTCCCACCCACCTATCTGCCCTCTAGGCCCCAGCCCTCATCTTCCTCCTGTCCCCCCCAGCTCAAGGACCTCAAGCGACAACTGCACCTGGAACGGAAACGCGCCGACAAGCTTCAGGAGCGGCTGCAGGACATCCTTACCAACAGCAAGAGCCGCTCAGGTGAGGGACCGGGACAGGCAGGGGAAGCTGCGGCTGGGCAAGACAGGGCCTGGAACTACAGGCCACAGAGTCTTCCTGCACCTCCCTGGGCCGTGCTCTTCCGTCCCTCACGCGCTCAGTCTGTCTTTTACCTTTTCTCTGTCGCTTCTCCGGTTCTTTCTCTGCATTACCTGTTTCTTCTATCTCTGTCTCCCTTTTGCTGTGTCTCTTTGCCCTTTCTGTCTCCCTCTGCCGCTGTCTCATTTTGTTCTCTTTCCTCCATATTCGCTTTTATCTCCCTGCTTTCTTTCTCTGGTTCGCTTCTCCGCCCCCTGTTCCTTCTCTCTGCCCCTTGATATCTCTTTCTACCTCTCTTTTTTCTCTCTCTCTGTCTTCTGTCTCTGTCTGTGTCCCCACTGTATGTACTACATACACGCTCCCATGCCTCACTGGTGTTTCTAAATCCATTGTATCCATTCTCTCATTCTAGAAATTTCCATGCTCAAGCCCAGGGTCCCTGACATGAAACCCCCTGTGTCCCTGCCCTCCAGGGGCTCCTCGTTGAGCTAGGGAGACAGACTTACACACAGGCAGTAACACTGTGGTGTTTTCACTAGACAGCGAAGCCAACCCATGTTATTTCTGCCACTCAAGGGAGAAGACACACACACACACACACACACACACACACAACTTGAGTTGCCTCAGCCTTTTTTTTTAGCCAGGGATGGCCTATAAATACATTTAAATAAATAAGATACAGTGATGGCTGTGGCGTATCTCTTAGATCACACACTCAGAGAAAACTCGCTCCTTGGTCCCCCTACTCAAAGGTGCCCATGGAACACCACTCACCCGCCACACCCTTGCTGGAGATCCCTTAGGGTGTGTTGTCAGCCCCCTCCCTAACACCCAGAAGCAGCCGCAAGAGGAGCAGCACAAGCTCAGTGCCTGTGTTTTAAGTGACACGGCAAAACAGATGGATCTCTCACCAAATCAGTTTCTCTCCGAGGCACCCAGTCTCCTGCAGTAACCTATCTTTATAAAGGAGGAGTTGTGCTTCTGTTTTGCCACAGATTACCATAAGAATCTCAGGCTGGATAGAATTGTATCCCATCCTTTCACCTTGTCCATTAGATTAAACTGAGATGTCATTTAGGTGCATGGTTACCAGAGTCTGCCTCCATCTTTTTTCTATCTCTGCTGTGATTTGTGTCTTTCTCCAGGGTCTCTGTTCATCTCTATCATCTGCTCTGGCTTTCTGTTCCTCTGGGGTTTTCTCTCTACACATGGGTGTGCCGCTGTGCGCTCTCCAGCTGTCTGTCTTCCTTTCTTCGAACCCTGAATCTGAGTGTCTTTGCCACTTGAGGCCCATGTGTACCCACGTCACCATCTTTCTCCCAGCCTCTTCCATTTTGTCTCTCTTCTGTTGTGTGTGTTTGTCCAGAGAGGCAGCTCCCTTTTCTATTTCTGTCTCTCCCTGCCCTGCTGTCTGCTTCTGCCTTTCCCCATGTTGGGGTATCTCTGCTACTTTCTATCTCTGTCAAATCTATTTCTGCTGCTTCCTGCTGGTTGCTGCCCTGGGACCCGGGGGGATTGGTGCTCAGGTTTCTCTTCCTTCCACTGCCCAGGCCTTGAGGAGCTGGTTCTCTCAGAGATGAACTCACCAAGCCGGACCCAGACAGGGGACAGCAGTAGCATCTCCTCCTTCAGCTACCGGGAGATCTTACGGGAGAAGGAGAGTTCAGCTGTTCCAGCCAGGGTGAGGGGCAAAGAGGAGCCTGCAGCCCCAGCTTCTCACACCCAAAATCTGGAACCCCCCCCCCCGCCTTTTTCCCTCACCTATAGCCATCTCCTACCCTGGGCCCAGCACACACATTTTCTTGTCAACTTCTCCCCAAGCCCACCAACTTGGATTCAGATTGCCACATGGGGGACAAGCCAGCTTTTTGAAAATAACATTTTTTTACTGTCCCATAAATAGTATGTGTGCATTGTAGAAAATTCTTTAAAAACCACAAATAAGCGAAAATTTTATATTTAAATATCAAAAAAATCACATTTTCACCATCCAGAGATCACCATTATAAATTCTTAGTTCATACCCTTCCAGATCTCTCTGTCTTTTTTAAACCTAAATGAGATTATGAGTAACCTGTTTTTGTTCAGCTGATCTCTCTACCTTCCCAATTTGGTAAATTTTCACAGCATCCGATACTTTGACCTGAATCAGATTTCTCTAGTTGGCCCCAAAATGTCCTTTCTTGCTGGTTTTATGAAAACCAGCATTCAGTTTCAGGGCACATGTTGCATCTGGTTGTTTTATGTCCCTTAAGTCTCATTAATCTAGTGTAGTCCCTTTTTGCCTGACACTAATGTGTTGAAGAGACCAGCCCAGTTGACCCACTGGAAGTATCCCACCTTTTGGGTTTTTCTGTCGACTTCCTAGTTGTATCATTTAGCTTGTTCCTCTTTACCCTAGTTTTCCTGTCAGCTGTGAATTAGATCTCATTTGCTATAGGATCTCCCTTCATCCTCGCCATAAGGCTCTAATGTGGTCCCTCTACCCTGCTTCAGGCAAAGGAAATACAGAGACTCTGAGCATGTCAAGGTGGGCCCCCAGCCGCAGAGCCCACACTCTCCCACCCACCTCCCGCCCAGTGTTGCCCCTCAGCTGCTGACTCCTGTTTCAGGGGTCGGCGCTGAGCCTGGCACTGGCCTCTCCCCTCCTCTTCCCTGCAGTCCTTGTCCAGCAGCCCTCAGGCCCAGCCTCCTCGGCCAGCAGAGCTGTCAGATGAGGAAGTGGCCGAGCTCTTTCAGCGGCTGGCGGAGACACAGCAGGAGAAATGGATGCTGGAGGAGAAGGTGCTCTCTGGCTGCTCATCCCCACTTGAGTACCCTTGGGGAGTGGGGTCTGATCGAGCCCCTCATGTGTGAACTTGTGCAGTTGAGGGGTCTGAGGTGGGCCGGGCCATCTTACAGGTGAAGCATCTGGAGGTGAGCAGTGCCTCCATGGCAGAGGACCTCTGCCGGAAGAGTGCCATCATTGAGACCTACGTCATGGACAGCCGGATCGGTCAGTGCCCCCTCCGTGGCTCCCAGCCCTGGTCTAGCCTTCACCTGGCCCTCCCTCTCCATTGTTCTGTGCTGCGGCATCTGTCCTTCTCTCTTCTCTGAACTCAGCAAAGCTACTAACAAGACTGTGACCCATGGAGGGGAGAGCAGGGAAGCTCTGTCCCTTTATCTCACCTCCTCCCTCCTCTCTGTCTCTGTCATCTCCGCACTCTGTATTCTCTAGTGTGTCTGTCCTCCTCTTTTTCCTTTCTTCTCTTTGCGTCTCATCTTCCTCTGTTCTTCTTCTTCTCTCTCCTATTTCTCTTTTTCGCCCCCTCCTTCATCTTGTCTTGCTGTCTGTAAATTTGCATTCTCTGTATCTGTGTCCCTTTTTGGGTCCGTATCTCCTTCCCTCCCTTTCGTCTCCCTCCTTCTCTTTCCTCTCCCCTGCCCATCTTTACTTCTTTTGCTCTTTTCTTTCGAACCTTCTCCCTTCCTTCCCGATTTTTCCTTATTCATCAGAATAATACCAGCTGACAAGCACCAAGGGTTTCCTGAGTGCTCTGTGCTTCACATGCCATCATGTGCATTTTTACAGTTCCATGAATTAGTTATCATCTTCATTTCTCAGGGTCGCAGAGCTAGGAAGTGATGGAGCTAGGCTTCATGTGTCAAAACCTCTGCCCCCTACATAACGTGGCTTCTCCCCCTCCCTCCTCCCCTACTCTGTTTCCCTCTTTTCTCCTCTGGCTCTGCCTGGCTCTCCTCTGGCTCTGCCGAGTGGGTGGTTCTCAGCCTGGGCCCTTGCAGATGTGTCTGTGGCAGCGGGCCACACAGACCGCAGCGGGCTGGGCAGCGTTCTGAGAGACCTAGTGAAGCCAGGCGACGAGAACCTTCGGGAGATGAACAAGAAGCTGCAGAACATGCTGGAGGAGCAGCTTACCAAGAATATGCACTTGCACAAGGCGAGTGTGCCTGCCAGCCTGCCCATCTGTCTGTCTATCCAGCCACCTGCCCACCCGGCCACACACCATCCCCTACCCGCGCATCCACCACCCCTTCATGCGCTCATCTTCCACCCTCCAATCAGTTTAGTCCTTCCAGCAATTCACTCATCCATTCCTACACACATTCACCAATTTGCCCATCTGTCCATCTACCTACCCTACTGTTTACCCATCTCAGCACCCATTTCCTGACATACCACTCTCTCTTATCTACTCATCGGTTCCCCCTTGTCTTACTTTTCACCCTCCCACTCTGTGGCCTGCCTGCCTGCCTGTTGTTCTCCATCCGTCCTCTGTTCTTTTTTCAATTTTTTTGTTTTTTTTTTGTTTGTTTGTTTGTTTTTTCTGTTTTTTTTCCCATCTATCCTCTGGACAATCCACTTGGCCACCTATTTGCCTACCATGGATCCCCCACGTGTCCATCCACACGTCCATTTGCCCAACCTGCCACCCAAATAGTTTCCCCATCTCTGGGAGCGTCAAAGGAGTCATACCCAGCTCCTGCCTTTGAGAAGCTATCTTGCATTTAGTAGAAGACAAGGTGGCGAGGGTGGTGGTTGTATCCTCCAGCAGCACCATGTCATAGTAGGTGACCCACTCCCATATCTATAGCACCAGAGGCTCGCTACCCATTCTTGCAACTTTTCCGGGTCCAGCTCACTGCTGGGGTCTCTGTGAGCTTCTCCAAGTACCTTCTTGTCCCAGCCCAAGCACAGCTGGGTGTTGATTAATGAATGGGGTGAGAAGGAAATCACAGATGATATCCCAACTTTGGCGAGGGAGTGGCCTGCCCCCTTCTCTGACCCCTGATGGCTCATTTGTTTCTTAGGACATGGAAGTTCTGTCCCAGGAAATTGTGCGGCTCAGCAAGGAGTGCGTGGGGTCTCCTAACCCAGACCTAGAGCCAGGAGAAACCAGCTAAAGACCTGCAGACTTCACCCACTCGCTCCCCTCCCCACCCCCCAGGACGCCATTCCCTTGGGCTGTGGTGGGGAAGTGGGGGCCAGAACCAACATCGTATAGGTTGGGAGATTGGACATTAAAGGGGCTGGATGCCTGATGGCTGGTGTTTATGATCCTGTCTTGGGGCAGAGGCCCTGAGGGAGTGGGGATCCTGAGGGAAGGGGCGGGAACTTCTCCTTCTTGGCCCTGGCTCCCAAGGGCTTCTGCCTTCATCTCTGCATGAGCTCTCCCTCCCAGAGACCAACTCTTTTTTATTTTATCTTATTTTTTAATTTATGTCTGGAGCCTGGCTACTCTGCATTTGGGATTGGGGATGTTGGGTGGGGGCACGGTCCATGTTCAGCGTTCTAGCAACGTGTGTGTGTGTGTGTGTGTGTGTGTGTGTGTGTGTGTGTGTATGTGTGTGTGTGTGTAAAGGCTGTGCAGCCAAAATACCATCTGGCCAGATGGGCCCACCCACTGACTGTCTGGTCTTGTTCTTTTCAACCAGGAGGGATGTGCTGGAGTGGGGTGGGGGTGGCACAGGTCATATCATTGTAATGGGAAGGGAGATCTTTGGCTGCAACTTTACTCTCATTCCCCCATCCTCACCCAGCTGGTCTCCATTTACTGCTGAACAACCCATCAAACTGAGTGGAGCAGAAATATCTGCAGATATGTATGTGGCTAGATGTATATGGGGTTGTGGGTGTAGATGAGTGGACAGATGGGAGGATGCATAAGTGATCAGATGGACTGATGGATGAATAAGTGGAAGGTTCCATGGATCAATGATGGATAAGTTGGTAAATAAATGGATAGATGGATGGATGGATGGGTGGATAGGTGATTGGATGAATAAATGGGTAGATGGATCAGTAGGTGGGTAGAGGGTGGATAGGTGGTATCAACGGACAGATGGATAGATAGGTGCATGGACAAATGGACGGGTGGATGAATTAGTAGATAGGTGGATTGATGGATTTATGGACAGGTTAGGAATAAATGGACTGATGGATTGGGGAATGTTAGGATGGATGAGCTAATGAATGGGAAAAGTAAAGTGAGTGAATAAATGATCAGTGGAGCTATGGATGGGTGGACAGATGGGTGAAGAATGGATAAGTATGGATAAATTTGTGAATGGTTAGGTGGATAGGGTGAACTTACCAATGGATGAGTAAGTGGGTGAGTGGATTAATGACTAAATGAACAGATGGGTGGGTGGAGGGATAGGCAGAGTAATTGATTGGATGGGTAGAGGGATGGAGAGGTGGACAAATCAGGAGTTTTATAAGTGGGCAAATGGAAGATTACATGGGTGACTAAATGGAAAGGCTAGACTTGGACCTGCATTACTGCTCCCACATCAGCACACACCTTTAAGACTCAGAATCTTCTGTGTGTGCTGTGCCCTGTGCCATCACCTTTCACATTATTTAATGCTCCAAATGACACTGTCAAATTTGGATAACTCGCTCCATCTGACAACTGAGGAAACAATGCAAGTCACTTGCTTAAGGACACAGCAATGGTGGAGCACACCTGTAGTCCCAGCTACTCCGAAGGCTGAGGTAGGAGGATCACTTGAGCCCAAGAGTTCAAGGCCGTAGTGCGCTATGATCGCGCCTGTGAATAGCCACTGCACTCCAGCCTGGGCAACACAGCCAGACCCTGTCTCTTGAAAAAAAAAAAAAAAAAGACACAGCAAGTCAGTGGCAAAGCTGGGATTTGAACTCATCTATAACTTGCCAGAGGCACTCTGTGCTCAGTGCTCCTGCTGCCCAGGAGCAGAGCCCTCTAGGGGAGAAGGTATGTTTTGAGGCCACTGAATATGCATAGATGAGGGAGACTGTCCCCTCAGAGTGGGGCCTGCCTGGGAGAGAACTTGGTAGAGGGGTGGGACCTGGACTGTCCCCCTCTGCACTCACCAACCCCTCATTTCACATCCCCGAACAGGAAGATGCGTGCTCTGGTCCCACAGCAGGAGTCTTGGTTAGAGCTGGGGCTCTAACCCAGGCTGTGCTCCCCCACCCAGGGGCAGCTTTGGAGACCTGGCCACCCAGAGAAACACTCTCCACCAGTTACCCCCCACCCCCGTTTCTCCTGCCTTTCCACAGTCAGGGGGGCAGGGAGGGGACAGCGCTGCATCATTCTCCGTGGCACTCCACTCTGGGGCCATTAACAGACGCCTCCCCATCGATCGGATCTGCTAAGTGCTGCTGATTCAGGCGGGTGGGGGTGGGGGCCCCTGGGGGCAGAGCGGGTAGGAGCTGGGCAGGAAGAGGGGGCAGTCCAGGAAGGAGGTGGGGAGAATTGGCAAAGTTCCCTGCCACCCCCATTTTCCAGATGACGCGACTGAGGCCCAACCAGCTTTGTAGGAGGCGGAGTCTCCCCAGGGTCCCTCTCAGGCTGTCCTAGGGGAGGGGGCTCGGGGAGCCACGAGGCCCCTCCCTGCCTCTCCATCTCCCGGCAAGCTCGGAGGGGCGGGGAGAGAGAGCCAGAGGAGGAGGAGAACTCAGGCAGCTCTGCAGAGGGGGCCAGGAGCTCCGGTGTTTGGTACCCCCAGCCCCACCGCTGTTGCTGCTGCTGCAGCAGGGACACAGGTGAGGACAGCCCTATGGGGAGGGGGAGGGGGCCACCAACAGCACTGTCCTTGTCCTTCCCTGGTCCAGCCCCCACGCCCTAGCCCATCCTGGGATGGTCCCCAGGGGTCCCACTGGACCTTGCCCTTCCAGAGCCTCCTTCCAGGGACCCAGCCCCCTCCCCCTGCCCATGTTGCCTCCTCTCCAAGCCTGGCTGTGGCCGCTTCTCCTCTTCCTCCTCCTGCTGCCGCTGCTGCCACTGCCGCTGCCCAGCACACACCGCCAGCCCCTCGGGGTGTGGTTTCCCCAGACCTGCCCCCAACGGTGGGACCCAGCCTTCTCCCAGCCTCCTGCAAAGCTCAGTAGCCCCCCTCCCTGGAGACACACCCAACTCCCTTTCAACACCCCATTCCTGTCTCCAGCCCATTTGGGGGGAACCCCCTTCCTCTTAGTCTTTTCAGGTCCCCTGAGTGCTCTGGGGCTGTGCCCAACTTCCTTCCAATTGAGTTCCAGCCCCTCAGGCCCCTTTTGCTCTCTGCAGAACTCCTGAGGGTGTGGACCAGGCTTTCTTAGCCCCTCTAGATACCCTCCTCCCCTGGATAACTCTCAGCCTCTTAAAAAATAACCCAGCCCCACGTGTACCCCTCTAGATTCCCCACTCCCCCCCAGCCCCACCAGGAGGCCCCTCCCTCTCCTTCCTTCCCCAGAACTCCTGTAGAGTGTAGACAAACCCCCCCAGGCTATTCTTGGCAGCTCTAGGCACTCCCCAGACACCTTTCAGCCTCTTTACAACCTCCTGGCTCTACAGCCACCCCTCGAGATGCACCAGCCCCCTTTCCAGATCCATGAGGGGCCTCCAACTCCTATATCTTTTCCCCTAAAGTCTTGAGGGTGTGGACATCCCTCCTCACCTGTCTCAGCCCCTCTAGACTACCGCTTCCAGACACTGTCAGCCTCTTTCAAGCACTTCTTGTCCCATTTCTACCCCTGTGGATGCCCCAATCTCCAACCCTCCAACCCTGCTAAGGGGTTCCAGGCCCTTCTTCCCTCCCTGAGACTAGAGACCATGGACAACTCCCTATGCGTTTCTTGGCCCCTCTAGACACCCCCAGGCATCTCTCAGGCACATGTTCACCCCTCTAGAATCATCTCAGTCTCTCTAAACTTTCCCTCAGATCCTTCTTGGCCTTTCGGGACGCCTCTTTTTTGCTTCTCTCCATGTCCCCTCGCCCCTTCTCAGCCCCTCCACATCGCCCAGGCCCCTCCTAGACCCTGTCGATGCCTCCCAAGGCCCTGCCCCTCTCTCTAGTTCGTCCTCCTGGTTCCTCTTGGCCTCTCTAGACACCCCCAGTTTCCTTGTCCGGGTGGCCCAGGGCCTCTCCAAGCCCCCACCATCCTGGAGACAGCCACATTCTCCTAAACGCCGCACCCCCCCAAGTCTGCGTGGGCCTGGGGAGCGGCAGGATGGCGGCAGGCGTGGCCACGTGGCTGCCTTTCGCGCGGGCGGCGGCGGTGGGCTGGCTGCCCCTGGCCCAGCAGCCCCTGCCCCCTGCGCCGGGGGTGAAGGCGACTCGCGGGGATGAGGTTCTGGTGGTGAACGTGAGCGGACGGCGCTTTGAGACCTGGAAGAACACACTGGACCGCTACCCAGACACCCTGCTGGGCAGCTCAGAGAAGGAGTTCTTCTACGACGCCGACTCGGGCGAGTACTTTTTCGATCGCGACCCGGACATGTTCCGGCACGTGCTGAACTTCTACCGCACGGGCCGGCTGCACTGCCCGCGGCAGGAGTGCATCCAGGCCTTCGACGAGGAGCTGGCCTTCTACGGCCTGGTCCCAGAGCTCGTCGGCGACTGCTGCCTTGAAGAGTACCGGGACCGCAAAAAGGAGAATGCCGAGCGCCTGGCGGAGGACGAGGAAGCCGAGCAGGCCGGGGACGGCCCAGCCCTGCCGGCGGGCAGCTCCCTGCGCCAGCGGCTCTGGCGGGCCTTCGAGAACCCGCACACGAGCACTGCGGCCCTCGTTTTCTACTACGTGACCGGCTTTTTCATCGCCGTGTCAGTTGTCGCCAACGTGGTGGAGACCATCCCATGCCGCGGCTCGGCGCGCCGGCCCCCGAGGGAACAGCCCTGTGGCGAACGCTTCCCAATGGCCTTTTTCTGCATGGACACGGCCTGTGTGCTCATATTCACAGGTGAATACCTCCTACGGCTGTTTGCCGCCCCCAGCCGTTGCCGCTTCCTGCGGAGTGTCATGAGCCTCATCGACGTGGTGGCTATCCTACCCTACTACATCGGGCTTTTCGTGCCCAAGAACGAGGATGTCTCAGGCGCCTTTGTCACTCTGCGTGTGTTCCGAGTGTTCCGCATCTTCAAGTTCTCCAGACACTCACAGGGCTTGAGGATTCTGGGCTACACACTCAAGAGCTGTGCCTCTGAGCTGGGCTTTCTCCTCTTTTCCCTCACCATGGCCATCATCATCTTCGCCACTGTCATGTTCTATGCGGAGAAGGGCACAAACAAGACCAACTTTACCAGCATCCCTGCAGCCTTCTGGTATACCATTGTCACCATGACCACACTTGGGTGAGTGCAGACCCTGTGTTGGGGGCTGCCTGATCAATTGATTACACTCACCCTTTCCCTAAAATTAGGAAGATTAGATGAATAATCTTTCGTTTTGCACTTCAGTTTGCTCATCTGTAAAAACCGAGGGAGTTGGACTTAATCTTCAAATCCCTCCCACCTCTGACAGTGCCTTGATTTTCTAGGTCAGGAGACTTGGGTTCAAGGATCATCTTAAGCTGCTCTCTTTCTGTTGATGTTGTTTTCTCGGAGCCTCAGTTTCTCCCTCTGTAAAATGGGAAATGATGATCCCTTCATCATTTAGAGAGGATTCAATGACATCACAGTTGTGAAAGTTCGCTGCTTCTGGTGCAGAATATAGGTACTGACTTTCTATCACCCTGTTTTCCATTTTAAGGACCCACGACTCCCAACATTCTAGAATTGTCTGTTGTGTGGGGCACTACCTCTGCGGCTTTGTGATTCCTCGCTGTTTCCCAGAACAAGATATTTTCATCATTATTTTTTTTACTTCTAATCCCTGAGAGTAAACAGAGTTGGGATAAAAGTATCAACTCGTGACATTCCCAAAGATATTGTCTAGGGCAGATTCTGTGATCCTTGTCTAAGTTTCCATCACCTGGATTAGGTATACAGTAGGTGTTCAGTATTTGGTGAGTGAATGACTGAATGAATTGGGCTTGCTCAGTGCCTTAATAGAGGTACAAAAAAATTGCCTTGAGGTTTCTAAGGAGTAGAAATTAATTCTGGTTGGAGGCTCAGGATCAGACCGACAAACAAATATCGAGTCCTGACAGTGGGTTGGAACTGAGTATTTTGATGCTTTTTACTCTATTCGGTCCTCACAACAACCCTGTGAGGGTGGATGGCTGCCCATGTCTCATAGTCGAGGACATGGTCTGAGATGACACATCACAGAGCCAGAAATGGCCAAGTCGGAGAGACTTTTGAGCAGAGTCCTGAATGCTTAAAATGAGTCAAAATACAGAAATAAGCAAGAGCCATCCTAGGGCACAGCCTGAGCAAAGGCCTAGAGGTTGAAGACTGCAGAGGCTGCATTTCTGTAGAGAAGTTCTGATTGGTCCTGTGGTTGGAACAAAAGTATGCAGTGTGATCTTGGGCAAGTCAGTTACAGAACCTCGCTGAGCTTCGGTTCCCCCCTCTGTGAAACAAGTTAGTCAGACTGGCTCTGCTCCATCTCTATGGGAGGGTGGTGGCGTGGAGAAAGGCAGGGGGGGTTCAAGGCTCCCCCCTATTTTGTTATAAGAAGACAGTTTTCAAGGCTTCCTCTAGGAGAATGAATGAGAAAGGGTCCTACCTAGAGAAGGTAAGACAGAGACAGGCAAAACCAACAGAACACTCCTCCTAGGACTCGAAGCCCCTTGCTGGCCTGTGGCAGTAGGACTCTCCCGGCAGGAGGCTGTGTTTACTGCCTGTGATTTCCTCATTCTCCCCTCTGCTTGGTATTAATAGATTTCCAGCTGACTCAGAAGCCCAGTACGCAGCTCGGATAGGGGCAGCAGATGGTAGGGGCTGAGGGCCAGGCCCATTTCTCATCTAACCCACACTGGTGGCCAGACAGGTCATTCCCCGCATTTTGCAGAACAAGAAACTGAGGTTCAGAGAGTCAGAGTGCCTGCCCAGGGTTGCAGAGTGAGTCGGGGTTAGATGGGATGGAGAGGGGGAGTGAGAGGTGGGTGGGCACTTTTCCTGACCTGGGCCTGCCTCCCCCTGCTCCAGCTACGGAGACATGGTGCCCAGCACCATTGCTGGCAAGATTTTTGGGTCCATCTGCTCACTCAGTGGCGTCTTGGTCATTGCCCTGCCTGTGCCAGTCATTGTGTCCAACTTTAGCCGCATCTACCACCAGAACCAGCGGGCTGACAAGCGCCGAGCACAGCAGGTAACTGCACCTTCCATCTGAGCACCTCCTATTCCCCACACTCCAAGTCAGCCTACTTTTGGGCTTTACCCACCTGACCCGTTATTTCCTCCTCTCTCTGTAGAAGGTGCGCCTGGCAAGGATTCGGTTGGCAAAGAGTGGCACCACCAATGCCTTCCTGCAGTACAAGCAGAATGGGGGCCTTGAGGTAGGTAGGGCCCAGATTGGGGTTCGGGGTGAGTTGTGACAGGGGAGGAGGGTACTGCCCTTATCTTTCTGCTCTGTCCACTGCAGGACAGCGGCAGTGGAGAGGAGCAGGCACTGTGTGTCAGGAATCGTTCTGCTTTCGAGCACCAACATCACCACTTGCTGCATTGTCTGGAGAAGACGACGGTGAGGCCTGATGAGAGGTGGCATGGCAGAATGGAGGGGGTATCTCTGCTGCCAAGCCAGCTCCCTCCCTCGGATGGGAGGCTCATCACTAAGTGTGGAAATCACACAGAGCTTCCTGGAAGAGGCTACAACAGAGCTGAGCCTTGAAGGATGGGCAAGGGAAGGGGAGAGGGAGCGACTTCCAGAAAGGAGGCGACAGCCAGAGCAAAGGCCTGAGGGTGGGATCGACACCCATGGGGTGCCTTGTGACCCTGCCTCCCTTATGCCCACAGTGCCATGAGTTCACAGACGAGCTAACCTTCAGTGAAGCCTTGGGAGCTGTCTCGCTAGGAGGCCACACCAGCCGCAGCACCTCCATGTCCTCCCAGCCAGTGGGGCCCAGCAGCCTGCTATCTTCTTGCTGCCCTCGCAGAGCCAAGCGCCGTGCCATCCGCCTTGCCAACTCCACCGCCTCAGTCAGCCGTGGCAGCATGCAGGAGCTGGACACGCTAGCAGGACTGCGGAGGAGCCCTGCTCCTCAGAGGTAAGCATGCTGCCCACCTGCTGGCCACATCTGGGGAAGCTCAGTGCTTAGACCAGTGGGTCTGAGGTTTCAAGATTTTAGGTCTAGCAAGTCAAGCTCAAGCCCAGACGCCTCGATGCTGAGAGCTTGGGCTTATCTTGTCTGGAACTCCTCATTCTTCATTCATTCTTACACCAAGTATTTATTTATTGAGCACCTGCTGTATGGCCGGCACACTTTTAGGCACTTTGGAGGTAGCAGTGAACAGAACAGAGAGAAATCCAGTGGGATAAAACAGTTAATAAACAAATACACAGATTATGTAGTGTGTCAAACAGTTGTGAGCGCCAAGGAGAAAAATAAATCAGGGAGTGTAAAGCAGGGGGTGATGCAGTTCCAATAGTGTGGTCAGGGAAGGCTTTTATGAGGTGACAATTAAGCCGAGACCTGAAGGAGGTGAAGGAGTAAGCCATGCAGATAACTAGAGGAAAAATGTTCTAGGCAGAAAGAACAGCCCGTGCAAAGGCCCTGGGGCAGATGTGGCTGTGCACATTAGATACGCAGCAAGGGAGCTACTGTGTGTGGGTGGAATGAGCCAGGTGGAGACACAGGAGGTAAAGGCTGAAAGGAATGAGGACCTGACTACCCGAGCATGTAGATCCTACTGTAGACTCTTATAAGGACTTCGGCATTGTTAGGAGTAACCATGTGAGATAACATTTGTGTGTGTGCTCCTTATGTTCCAGGAACTACTCTGAGCACTTTGTATCATTTATTAATCTCATTGAATCTCCACAACAACCCCATGAGGTAGGAAATAGTGTTATTCCTATGCTACAGATGAGAGGAAAGAGGTTTAGAGTGCTTAAAGTGAGACTAGGATTTGAACCCAGGACTGCCTGACTCGAGAGCCCTCACTCTCTACTGCCATAATTGAGGATACAGGGGAAGCACTTAGCACAGTACCAGGGACCCAGCAGGCACTTAATAAATCCGATGATTGCTGTGGCAAGTATTAAGATGACTTTTTAAGAGCCTTCCATTTTCCCCACCCTTGTCCACAGCCGCTCAAGCCTCAATGCCAAGCCCCATGACAGCCTTGACCTGAACTGCGACAGCCGGGACTTCGTGGCTGCCATTATCAGTATCCCGACCCCTCCTGCCAACACGCCAGATGAGAGCCAACCTTCCTCGCCTGGCGGCGGCGGCAGGACCAGCAGCACCCTCAGGAACTCCAGCCTGGGTACCCCCTGCCTCCTTCCTGAGACTGTCAAGATCTCTTCGCTGTGAGGGGCGGGCCGGCCTATTCAGAGGGCCCTCTTCATTTTGGGGGACTCTTTTCCAAAGCCATATTTTGGGGAGGCAGAGAGGGGCAGGCCTGGGGACCCCTTCTGCCCCCCACCAAGAACTATGCAATGGAGTTTCATAGAATGGCCTACATGGTGGGGAAGTAGCCAGGGAATGGGAAACTTCCCCCCACCCCAGACAGTTCTCCTGGTGGGAGCTGAAGCACTAGGCTTCCACAGGCCCCTGGCCTCCTTGCCCCAGCACACTGGGTGGGACTGGCCCCGCTCCCCGAGCTGGCCTCCTGCATGCTCCTCCCCTGGGGCCTGAGAGGTAGGTAAAGTGCCCACCTGACATCTGAGCTCTGGCCCAAGAAGGAGAGTTGAGATTTCCTCTTCTGTCTGGCTGGGCTGTGGAGGGAGGTTTGGAGGTTCAGCGAAGAGAACCCTCACCTCTGATCTGGTATCTAGGAGAGGTCCCTGCCCTCCGCCTGGCCCAACAATTCCCAGATTCCGAAGCTTGGAATGCAACCACAGGCTTCATGGGCTGTGCCGCAGCAGTGGCCTGCCACCCCCAGGCCCTGGCTGAGGGGTCAGGCTGCCTCTCCCAACACATACAGATAGCACAAACTCCACCACCCCCTTCCCTGGCTGCTGGAAATGGGTCCCCGCAAGCCTGTCCTCCGCTGGGCCCCCAGCAAACTCTAGCAATAGCAGCTGCTGCCGTGACATTATGCAAAGCCTCTGACCAGTCTGCTGCAGCATTTACATCTGCCCTAATCAGAGGGGCCACCTCTAACTACTCCTCCTTCTCTCTTCTCTGGTTTGCTTCCTTCCTGGGTTGGGCTGGAGTCTGGACTGGCTGAGATAAGAACCTGGCAGCCAGCAAGAGCTGGGCTGTGTTTGGAGATCATGGGCTGATTCCATGTTCTTGGACAGGGGTCCAGAAGTGTCAGGGGTGGAAGCCTGGGTTGTTCCTGAACTCTGGGAGTTGTAGCAGACAGGAGGAACTTCTTGATCTCCTTCTCCTCCCCCATAACTCCTTTTCACATATTCCTCTCTCTTCTCCCTCTTGGGTCACCTTCCAGAACTCTGCTCTCAGGCTGAAATCTGCATCATCTCAGGTTCCCTGTCCCCAGCACTGTCCCCATGGAGCTGGTGACTGACAAAGATGTAGTTTCCATCAGTCAATAAAACCTGAGAGGAGAGATGAGACTGAACACCTCCTGGGTCTGTGGGTTTGGGGGCTGGATTGGGCTGGGGTGGTGGTGGTGAAATCACTCTGATTTCAATTCCTTTCAACTAGGTGAAGGGGTGATATAGGTAAAGGTATGGGAGGTGGATAGCTGGTGATGTATTCTGGAAGATGAGGATCTAGGAGAAATGAAAGAGGGTGGTTTGAAGAGTCAAATCTACAGCCAGTGAGGCAGACTAGGGGTTCCTGAGACATTCCCCTTGGACATCATCTACTCCAGCCTCCTGATTCACAGATGGGGAAACCAAGACCCAGAGCAGCATGTAGTTAGTTAGAGGAGAGTTAAACCCAGGCTTCCTGACAGCAAACTACTCTGAATCTAACCGTAATAAAAGCATCTCTCAGTTTGGTGAATTCCCCTTCCTTGTGGACGTCCCCTACATTCTCTCTTCCGGGCTACTGGCAACACTAGGCTAGTGTGTGGCTGAGCTCTGTAGAGCACCGAAAAGACAGACCTTGGATTCAGATCAACCTGGATTCTTTGGGTGAGAGAATCACTTACCTTCTCTTGCCTCAGGTTGCTAATCTGTGAAATAAAGATAATAATTCATTTAGTCACCAAATATTATTAATAACTGCCCATCATGTGCCAGCCCTGGGGATGTGCAGAGTTGAGCATGGAAGGTAGACAATTAAGTAATTACGACACAGTGTGGTAGAACTATTATGGATTATCAAAGCATGTAGAAGGCAGGAGAACCTAACCTGGCCAAGACACAAGGAATGAGTTGGAGTTAGCCAGGCAAAAGATGAAAGGATGGAGATGTTCTAGGCAGAGTACAGTGTCTTGGAGGTTAGAGGGCTAGCTCAGGGCCTTTGGAGAACTGAAAGTAGTTCAGTCCAGCTGGGGAGGAGAGTGTGAGGCTGTGAGGAGAGGAAGGAGGGAGAGGTACGCCAGATCACAGAAGGCCTTGGAAGATATGACAAGGATTTTGGCCTTCATCCTAAGGATAATGGGGACCTCCAAAGGCTTATAAACAGGAAAGTCATGATGAGGTTTGTATTTCAGAAGGATCATTCTGGCTGTGGAGAGTGTATTATAGAGAAATAGTCCTGGAAGGAGGAAGAACACTGAGGAAGCTTTTGTGGTAGTCCAGTTGGTAGGTAGCTGATGGTGGCTTGGACCAGAGTAGTGGCAGTAGAATTGGAGAGTTAAGAGATTTGGGAGGTAGAATTGACAGGACTTGGGATTGACAGGCATGTGGGTGTTGAGGAAGAGGGAGCAGTCAAGGTTGACTCAGCTTTCTGGCTTGAGCGATGACTGGATGGAGGTGCTATTCACTGTCCAAGGGAACATGGAAGCTGTTAGTGCCCAGTGCCAGGTACATAGTAAGTACTTGGTGAAGGTCAGCCACAATTATTATGAGTTCAGTTTTAGATGTGTAGTGCTGGACAAAAATATCCATTAGAGAGTGGGATATATGGGTCTGAGACAATCATGAGGCGATTCAACATGATAATGTGCATAGGCATTCGCCACAGAGCCCTGAACACAACAGGCCCAGTAAATGTGAGTCCCCTCCTCCCATTAAGTCTCATGAGCAGAAAACACCACTAGCGTCCATATATTACTGACACCTTTCAGGCAAGGGTCAGCATCAGAAGGGAGGTGAGAGGGTACTCAGAAAAACATTGCGATGGTCTCCCAACCTGCTGTATGGCTTGGCTCCCAAGACTGGCAGCAAGCATTCACCTCTCACAACACCTTCTTGGTTCATGAGAGCATCTGAACTCCAGAATTATTCCCTGAGGTAGTCTGGGCAGGCATTATCATTCCCATTTTACACATGGGTAATCTCAGAAGAGATAATGACTTGCTCAAGGTCATACAGTTTGTGATGGTCTATTTTTACCTGGAACTGAGGTCGCCTGACTCCAAACGCTGGGATCCTTCCACTGTTCCACCATGCAGGCTAATTTATTGAGCCCTTACTATGTGCTGGGCACAGCACCATGCGCTTTACAAGCATCAATCTCTGATTCTCAAATTGGAATTATCATTGCCGTTTAACAGAGAAGGAGAAACTGAGGATGGGAAGGGTCTTAAATGACTTGCCAAAGATCACTCAGGAAGGGAAGAGCTAGGATTAACTTACACCTCTCCAGCCACTCAATAGCCAGGATTTTACCAAACCCATTGCGACATGCTGGTTGGTGACAGAGCCGGTTCCTAAACATTCGCTGGACCCAAACACAGTTTTAGGAAAAGGCTATACCGCGCCTGCGCACTAGCCCACAGGGGCGGGGAGGTCAACGCCAGGGTGAGAGCGCGGCGGTGCCAGAGAAGGCGTGTCTGTTTTCCAAACACCCACTGCCCCACGGTGTGTGTCTATCCCAAGGTTGGTCTGTCTGACGTGAGTGACAGCGTATTTTAGCCAATCAGCACAGAACTCAGCCTGTTGCCAGGGTGAGCCCGCCTCTGCTGGAAGGGGATTTGCAGGTGGGTGGGACCGGAACTGACGCTACAGGGGACTGCTATGCTCTGGGAGTGTTGATATTTTCCAGACAGTCCGGCTGACTGTATTCAAGCTGGAAGCCTGGAGGGGAGGCGTTTTTACTGTCGTCCGCGGGGCAGACAACGCTGTCCTTTCACAGTACCCACGCCTGCGAGTCATCGCCTGGGGAGAAAAGCAAAGAGTAGGCCGAGGCCGGAGAGAAGAAAGGCTGGGAACGAGGGTGCCGACTTTGACTGAAATCTGAGACGGAGGGTACAGGAGGGCGAGCACTCGCCTCTGATTGGTCCGTGGGCGTCGTCGAGGACCCACGCAGCTGCTTCGATTGGTTGGTGACCGCAATTGTTGTGGTGGCGGCGGCGATCTTGCCCACGTACTTCCGAGCGAGGGGCAGGGCTGTGCTCTGGCGCGCGTGCGCAGAACCCTGGGGCCCCACCCGGTAGTTCAAGAACCTGCGAGGAGGCGGGGTGGAGAGGTGCTTGTTTTGGTTCTGTTTCCTTTGAAGCAGAAGGCCGGAACTAGCGTAGCAATAAACTTGCTAGACTTGGAGAGAAGGCTACGACAAACTCGCCGCAGTGCCTAAGTTTTGGACTTGACATCCGGGTTCTCTTCCCGGCGTGACTAGCGCGCCGCCGCCGACAGTTATCGAACCGGTGCCTCGATCTCTTTATCCGGGTCTAGGCGTTCCCGTCGTGCTTCGCGCACTACAGTTGCCCCCTCATCCGGGTTCTCTCCCGGCGTGCTCCGCGCTGGGTTTGCTGGGGGGTACTCGGCGGTACCGCCATGACTATTCTCCCCAAAAAGAAGCCGCCGCCTCCCGACGCCGACCCCGCCAACGAGCCGCCGCCGCCTGGGCCACTGCCCCCGGCGCCGCGCCGCGGCGGGGGTGTGGGCGTGGGCGGCGGCGGCACGGGCGTGGGCGGCGGCGACCGTGACCGTGACTCGGGCGTTGTGGGGGCCCGTCCCCGGGCTTCGCCACCGCCGCAGGGCCCACTACCGGGGCCGCCGGGCGCTCTCCACCGCTGGGCACTGACCGTGCCTCCTGGCGCAGTGGCGGGCCCCCGGCCACAACAGGCCTCTCCTCCTCCTTGTGGGGGCCCTGGTGGTCCCGGCGGTGGTCCCGGGGACGCGCTAAGTGCAGCGGCGGCGGGCGTGGGTGCGGCAGGCGTCGTGGTGGGCGTGGGCGCTGCCGTAGGCGTGGGTGGCTGCTGCTCCGGCCCGGGACACAGCAAGCGGCGGCGTCAAGCTCCCGGGGTTGGCGCTGTTGGTGGGGGCAGTCCCGAGCGTGAGGAGGTTGGCGCGGGCTACAACAGCGAGGACGAATATGAAGCGGCTGCAGCACGCATCGAGGCCATGGACCCTGCCACTGTCGAGCAGGTAAGAGCTGTGGACAGCTATGACAAATGGGACCCCCCAGACTGAGAAGGGACCCAAGGAAGGCTGGTCGAGATCGCCCTAAGCGACCTAGGCCTTCTCATGGGGCCTGACACTTCTCTGGTGGTAGAGGCATAAACATGCCTGCTCTCCAAGGACTTAGGATTAGAGGCCCTAGATAAGGTGACAAACTTAAAGATGGGTCTGAGGCCTCTTTTATGATCTATAGTCTTTATTTCAAGCTCTGGGATCTCATGTTGTAGGGTCAATAGGTGGCAATTCCCCAAGAGACACATACAGGATTGAGCCCTCCTGAGCGGGTGTCTCAGTTCTCTCCAAGAGACTTAGGTCTGTGTTCAGTGGCTTAAGAGCTCTTTTCCTCTGGGGTAGGAGTCAGATTCCCCTCTAGGGAACTCAAATAAGCGAGGGACCTCAGAGATGAGGTCTGAGCATCCACAAGGAACCTAAGCCATTTCAAGAGTCTGAGACATTCTGCGTATAGGACAGCCCCCGCCCCCTTCGCAGAGTAACACTGCACAGGATCACTCCGCAGTGGGGCCTGAGACCTCAAGGGTCCTAAGCCTGCGTTTAGGGGCCTGAGACTTCCTCTTCTAGAACCAAGGGACACACACAGAAACACACACCTTTTAGAGAAATAGATCTTCAGAGCTTTTCTCAAAGGATGTAAAATTTCTTTCGGGGAGATAAGATTTCCTCCCCAGTGGGGACAAGGGTCAAAACCAACACCCAGGGACCAGAGACTCTACTTGGGTACATGAAATTCATTCCCTTTCTAAGTGACAAGGGTCTACATTTCCCATCAGTAGCCTGAGAACTCCCTCGTTGGAGCAAGAGTCCGAACTTCTCTTCAGGATCTTAAGCTTTTCCTGAGGCATGGGCCCTCAGTCCCCCACCTCCCCCAAAGACCTGAGCCTTTCTGTGAGAAAATGAGACTCACAGCTACTGGTGCTTGAGATCCTCCTGCTTATGGACTGCGATTTTTAGAGACTGGGTCTGAGGCCTCTTCAGGGGCTTGCTATCTCCTTGCAGAGGTCCCAGGCGAAGTGAGGTCTTTAGGAGACCTTTTTCATCAGGGACTGGTGTCTAAGTGTTCTTGGGGGTCTGAGACCCCCATCCCCTCAAGAATATGCAACCTTTCTGCCCCAATTATAAGGGACTGAAAGACTGCTGTGTCCTTGGGGACATAACATCCTGTCTTTCCCTCTGTAACAGGGGTCTGAGGGCCTCCCCCACCCCCAAGGGCCTGAGTTTCTTATCAGGGGCATACGACCCCTGCCTTGGGAACACAAGAACCTGACACCACTTCTCAAGGGACATGGGCACCATGGGATCCCAGAGATGATGTCTGAGGCCTCCCTACAGATCTAAGCCTAACTTCAAGGGCCTGAGACCCACTTTGCCAAGAACACTTGAATTTTCCCCAGGGACAGGAGACTCATACATACACCAGTGACTGTCATGTCTCCAGAGATAAGGCCTGAGCTTCCTCCTCAAGGAAGTTGAAGTACTTCTCAGGAACAGGACTTCCCCCACGAGAACTGAGCCCTGGGTCCCTTCCCTTGGGACATGGATATAGGGTCCCTGAGGAGGAGAATTCTGAGTCTCCCCCCAGTGGTTTGAACTTTACTTCAGGTGTGTGAGGGTCTGGTCCCCACCTGAGGACCTGACACCTGAATCTTCCCTGAGGGTACTGACACCTCACCTCGGACAACATACATGCACCCCAGTCTTAGAGGCCTTTTCAGGACTTAGGATTTCCTGCCTGGCGGGCTTGGGAGGGGACTTGGACCTCAGACTTCCACGAACCTTGGGGCTGCGAGTAGGATAGGATTCTGAAGAAGAGTCTGGGCCTCTTCTCAGGGGCCTGAGCTTCCCCTCTGGGACAAGAGTTCCTGTGCCTTAGGGACTGGGGCCTGGACTCTCTCTTGGGCATGAGGCTCTTCTCCCACCACACCAGGCAATCCTTTGGAATCAGGGACAGGAACATCCTCACTGTGGCCAGAGCCTCCACCATTGGACAGAGGGACCTGGATGCTCTTCAGGATCATAAGAACCCCTTATCCTGAGCCCCCTCATGGCCTGGGCCAAGAAGGTCCTCCTACTTTCTGTGAGATGGTTGTCAAGTCCTGGGGACATGGAGTCCAGGGCCTCCCCTCTGGAACTGTGTTGTGTTATGCTTACTTCCCACCTGCAGGGCCAGGGAAACATTTTAAGTTCCGAACTGCTTTCGACAAGCTTGTTTCTTCCCAGAGACAGAGAAGGGGTTTGGGACAGCTCCTATCTGGGGAAATTCTCCTCCACATCCCCCTTCCCCTTGGCTCAGGTAAATCTTTCTGTACTTCACAGGGGCCAGGGCCTTGTCTTGAGCCTCTTGTTCTAGGTCCCTTCCCACCCATTATTACTTCTGGCAGGATAAATCATCTGGAGTCAAAGGGTCAGGCCAAGAGTTGTTTTTTCTCTCCATGGTGGAGGTAAAGCCTCTTTCCTCCACCACAGAAATAGGGAGCTATATATCCCTGATCCCAGGGATAGAGAGGAAGAAGGTCCTGTGCTGCCATGGTACTTGAAAAAACACCCCTTTTCAGCCTCTCCCTTATACTTGTCCCCATTGGAATGTGGAAGTAAAGCTCTGTAGGCTCGTGAAACCTGCCCTTCCCAATGACCCACCCGAGGCTTTCTGTCCTCCCACTTCTTGGGACAAAGGGAGGAAGAAGACACTACTCTTGTCCTCACCTGGTCCAACTTGGGACCTTTTTGGGATGAGAAGAAGGGAGATTCTCCTGCCACCTGGGTCTTGGTTCTAAACTGTCACTGGGGGAATTTATAGTCTGGAGGCCAGTTGGATCCCTGAGGAAGAGGGGAATTGTTGAGAGGAAGTCTGGATGGTAAATCTGGTCCCAGTTCTGACGACGTGTGCTTCCTGTTTGTCCTGATTCTCTGAATGTACCCCTCCTACCTTTAGGAGTCTTTTTGGCACCCTGGGGTCCAGGTGCTGGGGAGGTGGTGATGTCAGGAGTTTCCTTTCCCAGCTGTGGCTGCCTTGCTGAGAGTCTCCCCTAAGAAAACATTGGCTTGTAAGCATCCTGAGCTTGGGGACCCACAGAGGTTTTTGATTGGTTGGTTGGTTGGTTGGTTTTTTCTTTTTTTGAGACAGAGTCTTGCTATGTTGCCCCGTCTAGAGTATAGTGGTGTCATGATGGCTCACTGCAACCTCAAACTCCTGGGCTCAGTTCATCCTCCTGCCTCAGCCTCCCAAGTAGCTGGAACTACAGGCATGTGTCATCACACCTGGCTAATTTTTCCATTTTTAGTAGAGATGGGGTCTCAGCTCTTGCTCAGGCTGGTCTCAGACTCCTGGCCTCAAGTGATCCTCCCACCTCGGCCTCCCAGAGTGCTAGGATTACAGTCATGAGCCACCACACTTGGCCCCCCACAGAGCTCTTTGAGAAGGGGGTGTGTATGCTGAGGTGGTGGAGAAGCTGGATATGGTACTGTAGTTGGTGCCTTAGTTCCAACTCCGGGTCTGTCAGGGTTTTGGATGAACCAGAATAGGTTCTGCCTGTGCTCTCTGGGCCTCAGTTTCCTCACTGGTTAGGTAAGGTGCTGGTGAGGTGTCATTTAGACTTGGTATTTTAGGTAACTCAGTCCAAAGCCCTCTGGACCTGGAGGTGACAGAGAATGGTGATGTCTTTGGAGAAGGAACTGGGTTCCTCCCCCTCTTCCCTTGCCCTCTGTCCGCTCCCAGCCATCCAAGCTCGGTGGGCAGGACAAATGGCCTGTTTGGTGTGAGGCACAGGGTTGATGAACAGCAGTTTTTGTGGCCAGATGTGTTGTGGTAAACAAGCTTATTGGGACTTGTTGTCGGGGGCCTGTTGGATAGTGTGGGGTGGTAGAGTTGTGTGTGGAAAGAGTTTGGGATTTGGAGCTGGGCGGGCTTGAGTTCAAACTGCCTGTCTCCTGCTTAGCTGCTTTATGGCTTTAGGCAAACTACTTCCCCCTTCAGCTGCCTTTTTTGCAAAAGTCCGTCCATGCACAGGATTATTGAGTGTGTGAATATCCAACCTTGCCCACCTTGGACCTTGGCTGGTTCTTCTTCTTGCCCAGGATGGGCAGTTTGTCCCAGGATCACCTTGGTTCTTCCCAGGAGCCTTTGTCCACCCCTAGTAACCCATCTTTGGTAGCAAAGACCCATCATTTGGCATCTAGGAATCTGCCAATTCTTTGAGCTCTTACCTCAGCTGGAATTGGGTAGCTAACTGGTGAGGAAGCAGGAAGGGGTCTCGGCCCAGGCAACCGGGATTTGAGTCCTGTCTGTTTCTGTACTAAGCTTTTGTGTGGTCTTCGGGAAATTCCCTTTTCTGGGTCTTAGTTTCTCCATCCATGAAATGGGTAGTGGTGAGGGAGTGAGGTTGGACTTACTGCTCTGGAGCAAGTTGTAATTGCTTCTTTAATTCCCTGTTCCCCACTCCCTTCACCCTTCATGAAAATTTTAAGTGAGACCCCTTGGCTTTTGGGGAAATGTTACCTTTTGGGGGATGCGTTAGGATATTTCAAGCAGTGTTCAGCTTCCTTCTCCCTGGCTGGTGCTATACGCCTTTGGGTGCTTTTTTCTTTTAACAGCTTTATTGAGATGTAATTTATTTACCATACAATTCAGCGATTTAAAGTATACAAGTGGCTTTTAGTATATTCACAGAATTGTGCATCCATCACGACAGTTAATTTTAGACCATTTTCATCACCTTAAAAAGAAACCCTACACCCCTCAGCTGTAATCCTCCAACCCCCTCATCCCTTTCCAGCCCCTGGCAACCACTAATCTACTTTCTGTCTTGATTGATTTGTCTATTCTGGACATTTCGTATAAGTGGAATCATAAAATATGCAGTTATTTGTGACTTGGCTTCTTTCATTTAGCATAATGTGTTCAAGGCTCATCCATGTTGTAGTATGTATCAGTACTTCATTCCTTTCTATTGCCGAATAATAGGTTCTTGGGAGTTTTTTAATCCTCCTCCCCTCAGTGGCCCAGCAATAGGTAGGTTGAGGCCTTACTCTTCTGCCCTAGAGGGCTTGTGTTGGTCCTTAGAGGGTAGTGTGTCTGTCTGTGTTTCTTACTGTGCTTTGCCCATGGAGCCAGGCCAGTGTTCCCAAGTGTTTTGGGGGAGGGGGTGGTCTTGACACCTGGGTTGCTGGGACAGAGCTGTGAAGCTCAGAATACTGAACACCTCTTGGCCATGGGCTCTGGGAAGACATCTATCCATGAACTGCCATTGCTGCTGCCATCTTCTGCCCCCTCCCCCCTTTAGTGGCAGCTCATTCATCCATAGTGTTAGCAGCTTCCCAGGCTAGGAGGGGGGATTCCAGGCCCCTGCTGCCTTAATTCTAACCCTCTCTCTCACAGCTATGAGGCCCTAGAGCTCAGACACCAAGGAGTACTACCAAGGAAGTTGGATTAGTCTCCTGTGGCCACTGTGACTAATTACCACAGACTGGGTGGTTTAAAACAACAAAAGTTTATGCTCTCACAGTTCTGGAGGCCAGAAGTTCAAAATCAATTTCATTGGGCCAAAATCAAGATGTTGGCAGGGACACACTCCCTCCAAAGGCTCTAGAGAAGAATTCAGACCTTTCTATTAATAACTTCTGGTAGGTGCTGGCATTCCTTGGTTTGTGGCTGCATCATTCCAGTCTCTGCCTCCATCTTCACATTGCCTTCTCCTCTGCATGTGTGGTTTTCTCCTGCCTATCAAATCAAGTCTCTGTCTTATAAGGACACTCGTGTTTGCATTTAGGTCCTACCTGCTACTCCAAGATAATCTCCCCATCTCCAGATCCTTAACTTAATCACATCTGCAAACGCCCTTTTTCATTATAAGGTAACATTTACAGTTCCAGGGATTAGGATCTGATATCTTTGGGTGGCCATTATTCAGCCTACTGCAGAGGTGTTCTTGTTTCACTTCCAGGGAGGGGAAGGGAACTCCTTAAGTGGCCTCTTACTGGGCAAAGTCTTGTAATATTTGAGTCTGTCCAGTATCCCTATGATTGGGAGGCTTGGTATCCCCATTTCACAGATTGAAAAACTGGCTCAGAGCATTTCATCACATGGCTAATAATTGGTGGAGCTCGATTGGAACATAAGTTGGTTGGGTTCCATAGCCCGCTTCTACCACTTGAGCCTTTAGACCAGCAGGTTGTAGAGTCTTGCCTCAGCTCCTGGGATAGTCTGGTGTCAGAGAGCTTTGCCCAGTCCTTTTGTGGAATCTCAAAGGTGTGGAGGGATTTTCCCACAGGCTATGCAAGGTTCAGGGCCTGAACTCGACCTCCTCATGCCGGGGCATTGATGTAACATAAACTTATCTAGGGCTGAGCTATCCCTCACCCCCCACTCCCACCAGCCTGTTCTAAACATTGTTTTCTCCCCAAGAGCAGAGAGAAGGGCCAGAGCCCAAGCTCTTCAGGCTGATGGTGCCAGAGCCATTGGGTAGCTAGAGATCTGGCCTCTTGATCCAGACCTAGATGCCAATCTGGCTGCCCCAGGACCCAAACCCTACTTGTGCAAGGGTCTACTCAGGCCTCCTTTGTTTTTAGGGATGAACCAAAATTTTCCCAGGACAGGCTGCCAGGTATAGCTCTATGCTGTGGCTCATGGGGTCTCCCATGTTGCCTCTACACTAGGCCTTGTTGGTACCCAAACCTCAGCTCTTTTCTGCCTTTGTAAAATGAGGATAATGCCGCTTGCCACCTGGACTGTGGTAAGGACAATTAAATGAGGTCACCCTTTTCACGCGGCACCTGGCATGGGGCAGGTATTCAGCTAATATGAGTTCATCTTTCTTCCTGGCTCTTCCCTGCTTGCCTGCCTAGTCCTACCCAGGACTTTAGCTCTGCTCAACTCATTGCTGGGCTCCAGGCATCCCTGGTTCTTTGTGGCAGAAGTGACTTCATTTCTTATCCAAATAAGCATTTTTGGAGGTCTTAGTGATCCAATCCTTTGCTCAGGTGGCCCCTCCTCTCAGGTGCTAGCCTTAATGGCTGGGTCAGGTCCCTTCCTCCTTTCACAACACCACGAGTTCATCTCTTTCATAGCCCTGCTCACACTGTGTGGTTGTTGCCTATTTCCCTGCCCCTCCCTTAGCAGTTTGTGAGCTTATCAAGGGTAGAGACCAAGTGTGATTCATTTCTGTGTCCTTATTGCCTAGCCCAGGATCTGACTCAGTAGCTGCCTGGTAAATCGTTGTTGGGTGAATAAGAGCCCCTCTCCTCTTTGATCTCCTTTCTCAAACTCTATTTCTCCCCCCCATACTTGGGGGCAGGAGGTTGTTGTGTTCCCTTCTTTTTTAAGGATTTTTCCTTCTTTCAGGTCTGGGGCTATAGTTATGGTTGGCACCTTCCCCGATGGAGACCCCTGGCTGGGGCAGGGATGGACTTGAGGGTAACTGGCTGGAATGTGCTAGTCCACAGCCTCCGGGGCAGGAGGGGCATGTGGACTGTTGGAATGTTGTACCCAAACAGAAGTCTTTGTGCTGCCCATGGAAGCCCATTAAGGCCTCCCAGGTGCCTTTGTCATCTCTGGAAATCCAGCCATATCTTCCTGGGGTATGGGCCCTGATGGTGGGCCTGACCAGGTATTCCCTTGTCACCACCCCCTCTACATCCCCTCATGTCCAGCTACTCACCTAGGACTTTCTGAGGGCCTCTCAGTTGTACGTCATCTCTCTGCTGATCTCTCCCGTTCCGTGATTGGTGACTACCTCATCAGTATATGGTACATTACTTACAAAGCCTCTTTAGATCCCGAAGCTCCTCTGAGCCTCTTGACAGCTCTGTCAAGTAGGTCACACATTCCCCATTTGATAGGAAACTGAGGCTTGGCAAAATCAGGCAGCAAGCGAGTGATGGAGCTGGGATTGGAACCAGAGCTCTCAGCCTCCAAACCTTGTGCTTACTATTTTGCCAGAGATTCTTCTCCCCCAGTTTTCCTGAGGAATGAGTTCCACACCTTGCCTGATTTGGGGGGAAATTGCCTTGCAGAGAGGTGGGCCCCTATGTCTGTCACCATTAGCCTGGATCCCATAAGTCCTTGGGCAGAATGGTATCTCCAAGGAGCAGACTTGGGAGCCTGTAGTTTCAGCCTTGTTGCTGGGTCAGGCTGGCTGCATCTGGTGGCCAGCAGAGGGCGTGAGGGACTCAGAAAAGATCTGCTGCTTCTGGTTGGTTTGTTTTGAAATGGAAATTACGTTTTAAGTGTTTACACGATCATTAGTTTTTTTAAATTCTGAAATTATGCATTTGTACAGATTCACTTAACCTGAACCTCTGAGGACAGATACGCTTTGGAATTTAGAAAAATTTCAGAATTTAGAAAAGTCACATGGTGTGTATACTTTGTGTTATATAACACCTCCAGCACGGTCTGAGGCAGCACTTCATAATCAAACACCTGAATGCTTTCTGCGTCGAAATATTTGACTATTCACCCCCAAGTGGGATAATAGATTCTAGTCAGTTCCAGTAAGGATGCCAAATGAGTTAGATAAAGACTTTTGATTTTCAAAGCTTTTTGGGTTTTGGAATTTGGGATAATGAATTGTATACCTTTATAAAGAAGCAAAGTGAAATAAAATCACCTATAACACCAGGACTTAGGGATAATATTTTATCATCTAGCCTTCCCAATTTTGTGTATATATGTGTTTGTGTACGTACAAAGTATGTGTAAACATTTATGTGTGTGTGTGTGTATATATATATATGTTAAATGTATTCAGTCACAAATGAGATCACAGTTTACACACTTTTTGCCTTATGCAATATATCTTGGAATCCCCTAGCCGTTTGTGGGGTTGAGGATCTAGGCTCTTGCCAGTTACTCCCCCTTCAACATCTCCTCTAGGTCAAACTCCTTGAAGTAGAGCCAGGTTCTTCACCCAGGCACTTACTGGGTCTGGGCCTCTGGCTGCCTGGGGCAATGTGGCTGCCTAGGCTAGGCCCTGCAAGGTTAGCAGGGGTCAGAAGGCAGATAGGGCCTCTGTTCTCAGGGTACCTGGGACCCCTTTGGAAGTAAGTGTATGTTCACCCAGTGACAGATTTCCCTAAAAGAAAAGGTCTCCTGCTCCCCATTCATGGAGTGGTCAAGCAGGGCTGAGAACTTTACCTTGCCCAGTGTTCTCTCTGCCAGTTATCTGGGCCTCTTGGGAGCTCGAGGGCAGGGCCCTGGGGAGTGGGTACAGGCCTTCCCTGTTGCTGACCCCCACCTCTTCCCTCCAGCAGGAGCACTGGTTTGAAAAGGCCCTACGAGACAAGAAGGGCTTCATCATCAAGCAGATGAAGGAGGACGGCGCCTGTCTTTTCCGGGCTGTAGGTGAGTCTCTGCCTCAGCCCTCAAGGGCCTAGGGCTGCCCCTGAGCTGTGTCCCAGTTATCAGGAGTAGCCCCTGACACAGGGTTGAGGCAGAGTTAGCTGATCTTTTAGGGACTCCAGGCCCCAGCTTCAAGTTAGTATCTGGCCTGTAGCTCTGGGTCATGAGACAGCATAGTGGTACGAAAATAATAAAAACAGCAATACTAGTGATAAATAGAATAACATCTTCTGAGGACAGATTGCTCTGTCAGGCACTATGGGAAACCCCTTTAATTCTCCCCCAAGCTAGGTGAGTGTAGGGACTATTGTTGCTTCTGTTTGTCTGATGCGAAACGTGACTCAGAGATGGGGGAGTGACTTGCCCAGCGTCAAACAGTTGGAGCCAGGATTCAGTGTCTGAGTTAAATTAGTCTGAGGCCCATGCTCTTAGCCATAGCACACTGCTGTCACCCTGGGATATAGGTTTGCTGTCACCCTAGGTTTGCACCTAGACCCTATCTCTGGTGTGTTTTGAGTCTCTATCCCCCAATCTGTGTGTGTGTGGGGGGGGTATCAAACTAGATCTTTAAAAGTTTCTTCTATTATGGAATTTTTTTAACTTACACAAAAGTAGAATAATGAACCCTCATGTACCCATCATCCAGTTTCAAACTAGTCATCAACACATGGCCAGCCTTCTTTCATCACTACTCTGCCCACTCTTTCTCACTCCCCTGAAACAAGAGTATTTTTAAAGTAAAACCCTGACATTGGATCATTTCATTCGTAAATATTTCTGTATGTCTCTCTGATAAATACAGACTTTCTCTTTTTTAACATAATCAAAATGCCATTATTGCACCTAACAAAATTAATAATTCCTTAGTACCATCTATTATCCAGTCTGAGCTAGATCTTTGAGGCGCTTCTGGCTTTGAATCTGTGACCCAACAAATAGTCGTGAGGGCCCGTGCTAGGGCGAAGGTGAAGCTGGAAGTGTGACCCGATCCTCCCTTTGGGGCTCTGATCTCCACCAAGGAAAAGCACCCTTTCACAGGAACTTTGAGCTGGGAGTCAGACGACCTATCTTCTAGTTCTGGCCATGATTCATAACTGCTGCGTGACCCTCAACCTTCATTTTCCCATCTGTGAAATGGTGTTGATTCTCAAGGGCTCCTTGAGTTCCTTCTAGGTCTACTGTTCTCTCAGTCTGTGGATGTCTACTGGTGGGCTGGACTGGTTCAGGCTCCACTTCTGGCTGTGCACTGATTCTTGATGTGACCTTGTACAAGCAAGCAGCTCTTCTTTCCTGAGCCTGTTCTTCACCTATAAAATGAGGCTAAACAACCCCAGTGCCATAATGATTTAATGGGGTTACTTGGTAAATCCTTTTGTGCCTGACACATAGACCGTCATGGAACAGTAGCGTTGGTAAAGCCGGGATGCTGACCTCAGTCACAAGTGTTTGTTGAAAGGGTGAAAGAAAGATTGGGTGAGTTGTCACCTCCCCATTCTACCAGGTGGAAGAGGTTCAGGCATTGTGCTCTGTTGGGCTGGGAAAAATCTCACCCCTCCTACCCCTCTAGCTCATGTTCTTGTTCTCCTGGAATGTTTCCTAGGGAAAGAGCTGGGTTTAGGGGCATCTTGAATAGAAGGGAGGCAAAGAAAGAATAGATGGGGGCCTATTAGGTGCTAGGCCCTATGTCGAGACCTCAGGCTGGATGTGGGGTAAGCAGGCCTGCTGGTGGAGTTAAGATCAGAGAATGTAACTGGGCAGCTGGTCTTGGGCAGTCATTGAAGTAGACCTTGGGGCTGGTGAGGACCTGGCTTGTGCAGCAACCCGTATGAAGAGCACTATTTGTGTGTGTGTGTGTGTTTCTGTCTAGCTGTTATCCCCAAATGCCTCCTGACCCTTCCCCCAGCTGGGGCCTTCCAGTAAGGGGCCTGAGCTTACAGGAAGAGCTGACCACGGCAGGTTGAAGGCCTTTCCTTATCTGTGCTATGGCTACACATTTCCCCTGACTAGGCTGCCCTTGGCTTTTCTCTGTAAAACCTCAGAAGTCCTGTGTCCTCTCCCTAGAAGTACATGGCCCCTGGTCTCTAGGCTTCATCTGAAGGTTTCCCTGGTGCAGAGTGCACAGTACATGTATCTAGGAAGGGGACTTTGTCCCCAGGCTTTCTGCCCCTTCCGTTTCCAGCCTAGCCTGGACAGGGACAGATGGCAGTTGCCTTAGGCTCTAATGCAAAGTCCTGCAGGCCGTGACTTCCTGCCATACATTGAATCGTGGAAGGAGCACGTAACTGAGAGTTGGAGTTGGGGAGGGTTGCAAACATAGAGGGCACTTTGTCATTTTCTTGTGTGGTAGGCATTTAGCTGGGTGCTTCAGGCTCACCTGCAAAATTTGGATCATTATCCCATGAGGCAGGTGAGAAGATTGAGGCTTAGAAAAAAGGATTGACATGCCCAGGGTCATTAGTGGCAGAGCTGGTGTGGGAACCCAGACATGTCCAAAGGATACATTCATTCTGTGATCTAGGAGCCTTATAGCTTCTTAGCTTGGCTGTCAACTCACTGGGTGACCTCAGTTGTGTTCCTTGATCTCTCTGGGCCTTACCTCCTCCACCTAGGAACACATGGCATCTATTGTTGGGAGTCCTGAATCAGGTGGCTTTCTGCCCTCTGTTTTGCCTCTGGGGTCTGGGTGTCCCCTGTGTGAACCAATATCCATTGTTTGCACTCATTTCTATCCCAGCACCTCCTACTGGGGATTCATGAGCATCGGTGAAAGCTTGGGTGGAGTGGAAATGGGAGCCTGAGTTTCTAAAGGTATCCTGTGGCCCACCCTACCCCTGCTATACTCAGATAACCTCCTCCTGGAAACGTGACTCTGCATCTCTCCCTCCCTCCCTCCCTCCCTCCCTCCATACGGGTTTGACTCAGCAGAAACCTCTGACCCTCACCATGGCCCTGGTGCTGGCCTCTGTGGACAAAGTGGAGGCCACATGGTTGTGTCTGCATGGGCCATGGGGAATGGCTGGGGCTGTGCATGTTATGGCAGTGAGACCCAGAAACATTAGCCAAGCCCACTCTTCTGGTCCTTTTGGTTTCGAACATGGACCATCAGCACTGGAAGTGATGGATCTTAGATAATTCTGGCTATTTTATAAGTGGGGAAACTGAGGTCTCAAGAGAAAGCCAGGACTCTGCCCTATTTAGGTCACACAGCCAGTGTCAGAACATCAATGTTTGACGTTGAACCAGGCCACAGAAGGAGAAGATTCCCATGGGCCATTTCCTATACACCAGCTTCCTTAGGCCTCTCTTTGCCCTGCATCCTTTAGTTTTCTCATCCTTGCAGTGGGAATCCTTGAGAAACCAAGGGGGCCGAGTTCTCCTGTCTCCCCCACTAAGTGTGTGCCAATTAGGGTAGTTGGGATCACGGGCCAGGTCATACCACAGCTGCTTGACAGGCAGGTGAGACCTTTTTCCTGGCTCATCTCCTGAGGAGATGAGCCCTCAGTGGGGCCAAGGTTCCCACTGAATCAGGAGGACAGTAGGGAGCAGACCAGGTCCCTGTCTCCCCCTGCTGCTTTGTGTACACACATTTGTATGGTTTGTTTTTAGGTTCCCTGCAAAAACCAAGCTTCTTTTTCTATCCTTGGTGGAACTTGCTGTGGCTCTTCTAGCAGGCAGGAAGGCAGGCAGCAACCTGGGGAGCAGGCAGTTCCCAGGGGCCTCTAAAGCAAATGGTAGGACCTTATACTTAAACCCCTGTAGAGGGATAATCCAGGCTCTCCTGTCTTGCTTCTCCACATAACTCTGGATACATACTGGTTATATTTTAGGGAACCTGAGTAGGAAGGACTTCCCCCAGGCTGCAGGGGAGAGAGGTTGAGGCAAGTCTGTTATAGCTATTAGGTATCCCCTGACTTACCCTTGCAAAGGCTAGGAAGGAGGTGAGGGGGTTCCTGAGTTTGTATAGCCTCACATCGTGTCCAGCCTTCATTCTTTCCTGGTTGGTGGCAAGGGCATCTGCTCATTGAATGTGATAGTTCTCTGTTGTGGGGATTGTTGTGTGGGCATTTGTCCTCAGGGAACATCTTTGGCAGGTGCTGTTGGCTGTATATGTGTACACACGTGCACTTCTATACTGGTGTCTCTGTGTGCTCAGAGAAAGGAGAGAAGTGGGATGTGTGGGGACGGTAAGGTTCACGTTGACCTTTGTGGCCCTAGGGAGAGATTTAGCCCCTGATATCTATAATCTCTGCCCATTCTCATGCCTTTCCTGGGTTCCAGCTGATATTTGTGTGTGCTGGTGGGGAAACTGAGGCAGACAGGGTCAGGCCTGGCCCCAGGGAGTAAGGTGACTAAGTAAGGTGATAGCTGGATTGGGGTGGAGGTGGTAATATCACCTGGGTCTAGCAGTTACCTGTTAAGAGCCTCGCCTTTACTCCCCTAAATGTGTGATCTTGGGCCAGCTGTGCTTCATTTCTATATCTCAGTATCCCTCCTGGGTAAAGTTAGGAGTGTTTCGGTGAGGATCGAATGAGTTGGAGTGTGAAAAGGCTCTGTTGGAACCACCTGTAGTATTGTACTAAGGGTTTCTGAGCCCTGTTGGGGATGAGAACAGAGGTGGGGTCGTAGGGGACCCCCTTCCAGCTGGACTCTGGAGGGGAGAACAGGTGCAGATTGCCCACAAGTGCAGCGTCAGCAAGAGGAGGAGTTTCAGTTTCTATCAAAACAAGTTTCTGAATTCCCCTACCTCTGCAGGTCCATTGGGTCCCTCTTCCTCCCACCTCAGGCCCCTCCACAGGGAATCCAGCCTGGCCCCAGCACCATGTGCCAACCTTCTGGGAGGAGGAGGGCTTTTTGGAGGAAAGAGGTGGGGCCAGGAAAGTCAGAAAAGCTAAGCCTTGTTGAGTACTTACTGTGTTCTTAGCTCTGTGCTAGATGCTTTTCCTGCCTTATGTCATTGAAGAAATCCTTCTAGTCTCCTTTGTGTGGGGGGGTACTGTTGCTGTTTTTCTTGGTTCAGAGATGCACATTTTCTTCCACATTAATGGTTCCTTAATTAGGGTACATCTTATTAGTGTGATGGGGTTCTCCCCAAAAAGCTGTAATTAAATATATGTTATGTCATATCACCTATCAGTGGCATCGTAGGAGACGTGATATTTTACATTTTACAGATAAGTGGAGAAGTGTCATAACTTGTCCATATTTCAAGACCGTGTTTTGTGAAGCCTGTATTATTAATTTGATACTAATTTTGTTGTAAGAGTTTTGTGCTAAGTTCACAGAAGGTAGGCTTCTGGACCTTTGGATGCAGTAAAGAACCAGTCCTGCTTGCAAGAGGAGGGGCAGCCTAGGCTCTGCATTTGGGGCTTTCCTCTGGCTGAGGAAGTGCAACAGAAATGAGGAAGGGCTTAATAAGCAGTCCCAGCAACATTCTGGCTGACCTGTGGGTAGCTGGCAATGTGAAGGAGTCATTGTCCTCATGACAAATGGGGCTGCTATTTCTTGACCACCTCTGCGTCAGGTGCTTAAACCTGTAGTCTTGACAGCACCCTTTGAGAGGAAGAGGAGTTTACTATCCCCACTTTATGGATGAAGACATCTCAGCCCAGAGAGGTTAAAGGCCTCTTCCAGTGTCACACAGCTAGGAGGCAGCAGAGCCCTTCTGCCAGACAAAGGAGTCAGTGTCAGGGAAGTGGAACCCTCCTGGGGTTCTCCCCTAGCTCCCATTCCTGTCCCAGAGTCTCCCCTGTTTTCCCCATGTTTCTGCATCTGACATCTAGCTCTCATTGATAGAACTCCCAGGCCTAGAAATGACTGTTGACCCTTTCATAGGAGATAGGTTTTCTCCAGCACCTCAGCCTATCTCCCTGAACCTGGCAGGCCGACCCTGATTTAACCCCTTCACTCCCATCTCAGTTCCTGTTTACTACAGCTGCCTACAGCACTGCCTCCCAGCGCCCCAAGCTCAGCCTACAGAAATAGCTCCTGAAGCAGCTCAACTGTGCAGGCTCTGTGGTCCTGGCTTCTAAGAAAGGCAGCAGCAGGGGGCCCCCAGCCTGTGCACAGGACATGTGACTTGCTGGAAGTGCTGCTGGGGGGGGCGGCGGGGGAGATTGTGGCCGCAGAACCCACATCCTTGTTTACATCGGTGAAGGGGCTACCCCTTCCCGCCTTCACATCCCCCACACCCCCTCACCCTTCAGGTCCCTTCGCCTCCAAGAGGACTTGAGACAGACATGGGCCCCATTTTCTATCTCACAGCAGCCTTTTTTTCCTTATCTTACAGAACCCTCCAGGGAGGGAAAGGGAGGGCAGTGAAGGCCTTCTTCTGACAGTCCTGCAGAGAGGTAGACTGATGGTCGTGGAAGAGCGTGCTACCCCAGTTCCGCAGGGAGATCCCATCAGAGCAGTGGTCCTCCGGGGAGACAAAGGGAAATTCCCTCTTCATTGTTTCAACCAGTGCAAATCAGACTTGCCTAATCTTCAAGCCCATTTCAATTTTCACAGGGAGAAGAGCTCCCTGGCTCCCCCAGCCTATCCATCTGCTCAGCAAACTTTTCCTGATTTCCTTTACTGTATCGGGCCCTGAGCTGGGGGTGGACTTAGGTGCGAACTGCCCTCTGCCTTCAGTGGGAGCCCAGTGTGATCGGGCAGAAGTCTGAGCATACCTTTCAGAAATCTGATGAGAGAGGTCCCCTGGAGGGGGAGGAGCTGTGTTAAAGAACGAGCTGGTGTTTGAGAAGTAGGCAGCTGAAGCGGATGGGAAGAGCATCCTGAAGAGAGGGGACGGCATGTGTGAAGATCCTGAAGCGAAGCAGAGGGAGCCTGCTTCCTTCTCGCCTTAGTTTGACCAAACCCCACGACGCCTGGACCGTTTGGGCCGCAGGCTGCCTTCCTGAGTTAAGCTGAAGTTACTTGCATGTATGTCTTATCTCTCTCACTAGGCTGTGTGCTCCTCAGAGACAGGGGCAGGATTTTACTCACCTTGGTCACCTTCATGGTACCCCACATTCAGGCCTCACTGTGGAGAAGGAGACTCTGATTTACTGAGTGACTACTCTGTCCCAAGCCCAGTGGTAGTCACTTCATACCCATTATCTCATTTAATCCCCACAAAAGACCTGCCAGGTTATTATCCACCTTGGTCTCATTTTACCGTTGAGACATATGAGGCTCAGAACACTGAGGTCACTTGCCTCTGGTCACTTAGCTCACTAGTATCTGGCAGATTGGACTTAGAGCCCCCCCCTTTTTTCTTTTCCTTCTTTTTTAACCTACAAAGGCCATGCTGACTCCTGGGAATCAGGAAAACTGAATTCCACAGTTGACTCTGTCACAGACCTTTGGCAAGCCACAAACTCTCCCTGTGCCTCAGTTTCCTCATGTGGAAAGTGAGGGGGCAGTGTGGAATTGATGGTACTCAAGGCCACTTATGAGACGTAGAATGTTGTTGATTTGTCTGAGTGGCCAGGCATGTCCTAGACAAAGTCATCTGCCCAAGAGGCCTGTGGTTGTGTTCTTCTTACCTGTACTCTCTTGTTCTTCAAGTCTGTCCCTGTCTGCCTCTTTTCCCATGACCCCATTCCAGCCTATAAGGGCAAGAATTCTCTAGGCCTTAGGACAGAAAAGGGCCTTTCTCTGGTCCCCCTGCCCCTTCTCCCCCAAGGATATTCTGTGACTCAAGCTGGTTCTCTGATGGCAGCTCTGACCCCAGCCTCTCCTTTCTTCTGTCCCCACAGCTGATCAGGTATATGGAGACCAGGACATGCATGAGGTTGTGCGAAAGCACTGCATGGACTATCTGGTAAGACCTTGGGGAAGCCTTGGGACAGGGGCAGAGTGGGAGGTCTCCTCTCCCCACAGACCTTGACCTCCCAATCTATTCTGCAGATGAAGAATGCTGACTACTTCTCCAACTATGTCACAGAGGACTTCACCACCTACATTAACAGGAAGCGGAAAAATAACTGCCATGGCAACCACATTGAGATGCAGGCCATGGCAGAGATGTACAACCGTCCTGTGGAGGTGTACCAATACAGCACAGGTACTTCTGCAGTGGGTAGGTGAGGGACTGATGGCGCCTCATCTGAGCCTGCCCTTCCTGGCCTACTGTGGATACTCCCTCCTTCTCTTTCTCTGCAGAGCCCATCAACACATTCCATGGGATACATCAAAATGAGGACGAACCTATCCGTGTCAGCTACCATCGGAATATCCACTATAATTCAGTGGTGAATCCTAACAAGGCCACCATTGGTGTGGGGCTGGGCCTGCCATCATTCAAACCAGGGGTGAGTGGGTCCCTGTGCCCAGGATGGCTGCTTGATATAGGGATCAGAAACCTCTGCTGGAGTCTCTGCCCTACAAAGGCAAGAATTCTACAGGCCTTAGGATATTGAAAGAGCATTTTTCCCCTAACCCACAAAAATGTCCTGTCTCCTCCCGGGGTTTCCCCTGAGGTCTCACTTCTATAAAATTAAGGAGTCGCCTGAGGTGATCTCTCGGGGCTCATTCTGTGGTCTCAGCTTGCCTGTCTGTGAGCTGGCTCACCCATCTTCTGTGCCTTTTGAGGGCTGGCATTTTAGGCTATGGAAGTCCTGTTTAGGAACAGTGAGCCAGGGCGTGGTCTGGGTGTCTTGGCATGGATCTTCCTCCCAGACCCATAGCAGTTACAGACAACTGTGGTCACAGAGACCTGGGGTGCAGGCCTGGCCCCACCACTTACCTGCTGTGGGACCTAGTGTAGATTGTATAAATACTCTGGGCTGGAAGCTTGGCCGATATAGAAAGCACCTCCCACTGGGCCTAGGGCCTAGTAGGTGTTTAGACGGGATCGGGCGCTTTCAGGGCAGTGTGGCCGTAGACCCTAGTAGGTGTTTAGAAGGAGGCAATATATTTTCCCAGCATACACTGGTAGATTTTCATTCTTTCTCTCTCATAAATAGTCATCTGCTGGGGATTTTTGTATTGTTTTGTTTTGGGTTTTTTGTTTTTCTTTTCTTTTTTTTTTTTTTTTTTTTTTTTGAGACAGGGTCTTGCTCTTTTGCCCAGGCTGGAGTACAGTGATGCAATTATAGCTCACTGCAGCCTCGGAACTCCTGAGCTTCAAGCAATCCTCCAGCCTCAGCCTCCCGAATAGCTGAGACTATAAGAACACACTACTATGCCTGGCTAATTTTTACAATTTTTTTGTAGAGGTGGGGGCCTGGCTATGTTGCCCAGGCTGCTCTGGAACTCCTGGGCTCAAGTGATCCTCCCACCTCAGCTTCCCAAAGTGCTGGGATTACAGGTGTGAGCTACCATGTCTGGCCCTGCTGGGGATTTTGATGTCTTCTATTCAGGTTTCACTTCCTACAAACAGAACGTGCTCCTGCTTCGTTTTAGGAAACACATACTCTAACACCAACACACCCTCCACCGTAGGGTTTTTTGTTTTGTTTTTAAAAACTTTTAATTTTAGAACAACTTTAGATTTACAGAATCATTGCAGAGATATTACAGAGTTCCCATATACCCCACTATGATTAATGTGTTAGCATAGTAGGTTTGTCATAATTAATGAACGAATATCGATATGTTATAATGATCATACTTTATTCAGATTACCTCAGTTTTCCCTAATGACTTTTATCTGTTCCACAGTCCCATCCAGGATACCATATTATATTTACTTGTTGTGTCCCTTTGTCTCCTCTTGACTGTGACAGTTCATCAGAATTTCCTTGTTTTTGATCTGTTTACCAAATCTAGTTTTGCCTTTTCTAGAATGTCATATAATTGGAATCATACAGGATGTAGCCTTTTCAGACTTTTTTTCTTTACTTAATACTATGCATTTAAGATTCATCCATGATGTCCTGGTTTGATTACTCATTTTCTTTTTCTTTCTTAAAAAGTTTGAATGTTTTAATTTTTTTAAATGAATAGACTTAATTGTTTAGAGCAGTTTTACATTTATAGAACAATTGAAGAGATAGTACAGAATTCCAGTATGCCCTCTCCCCCTGAGCCCCCCTCCACACACAGTTTTGCTATTATTAACATCTCAGATAACTGTGGCACGTTTGTTGCAATGTGTGAACCAATATTGATACATTATTATTAACTGAAGGTCCTGTGCCTCCTTAGGCTCCCTTGTCTGTGACAGTTTCTCAGAGTTTCCTTGTTTTTATGACCTTGACAGTTTTAAGGAGTATCGATCAAGTCTGTTGTAGAAAGCTTCTCTTCTGGAATTTGATGTTTTTCTCATGATTAGGCTTGGGTTGTAGATTTTAGGGAGGAAGATCACAGAGGTAAAGTGCCATTCTCATTACATCAAATCAAAGGTATATACTATGAATATGATTTATTGATAAGGAAAACCCCCATCTGTTACTTGGCACATCAGCCACCTGAGACCCCCACCCCTCACGGAAGACCTGCATCAGCATAATACTAACCTATTATTACCTGGCGCATCAGCATAACACTAAACCTATTACCTGGCGCATCAACACAATTGAAGAGATAGTACAAAATTCCCCTATGCCCTCCTCCCCTGAGCCCCTGCATACAGTTTCACTATTATTAACATCTCATATAACTGTAGCACATTTGTTGCAATGTGTGAACCAATATTGATACTTTTTTTTTTAATACGGAATGCTTCACGAATTTGCGTGTCATCCTTGTGCAAGGGCCATGCTAATCTTCTCTGTATCGTTCCAATTTTAGTATATGTACTGCCAAAGGGATACATTTTTTATTATTAACTGAAGGTCCTGTGCCTCCTTAGGCTCCCTTGTCTGTGACAGTTTCTCAGTTTCCTTGTTTTTATGACCTTGACAGTTTTAAGGAGTACCCAAGTCTGTTGTAGAAAGCTTTTCTTTTGGAATTTGATGTTTTTCTCATGATTAGGCTTGGGTTGTAGATTTTAGGGAGGAAGATCACAGAGGTAAAGTGCCATTCTCATTACATCAAATCAAAGGTATATACTATGAATGTGATTTATGACTGTTGATGTTGTCCTTGATCACCTGGCAGAAGTAGTGTTTGTCAGGTTTCTCCACTATAAAGTTACTCTTTCCCACCTTTTTTTTTTCTTTTTTTGAGACAGGGTCTTGCTCTGTTGCCCCAGCTAGAGTGCAGTGGTGTCATCCTAGCTTACTGCAACCTCAAACTCCTAGGCTCTAGTGATCCTCCTGCCTCAACCTCCTGAGTAGCTGGGACTACAGGCATGCCACCACGTGGGGCTAATTTTGTGGAGACTAGGTCTCACTCTTGCTTAGGCTGGTCTTGAACTCCTGGCCTCAAGTGAGCCTTCCCACCTCAGCCTTCCAAAGTGCTAGGATTTACAGGCATGAGCCACCATGCCCAGCCTTTTTCTCATATTGTACTGTTTGGAAGGAAGTCACTAGGCGCAGCCCATACCTAAGAAATGAGGGTTATGCTCCATCTCTTTGAGGGTAGAATATCTATGTAAATTATTTAGAATTCTTCTACAAGGGAGATCTGTTACTTGTCCCCCATTATTTAATTATTTATTTATATCAGTATGGACTTACAGGTATTCATACTTTGGGTTTATAATCCATAATCCAATACTACTTTTATTTCTCAAATTGTTCCATCTTTTTTTTTGGGGGGGGGAGACAGAGTTTCACTCTTTTACCCAGGCTGGAATGCAGTGGTGTGATCTTAGCTCACTGCAGCCTTGAATTCCTGGGCTCAAACAATCCTCCCGCCTCAGCCTTCTGAGTAGTGGGCTTGAGCCATTGCGCCAGGCTGTTCCATCTTTTTTTTAAAGCATTTCCTTATTTTCTGGTGCTATCAGGTGTTCCAGGTTCATCTTGTATATTTCCTATCCCAGTGCTAGAATCAGCCATTTCTCCAAAGAGGCCTGAAACCTTTTATTAGAGAATGTTGTTGAAAACCAAGGTCTAGATGCTGAGTATGTTCTTTGCTACCAGGTTGTCCTTGGTTCTAGGCTCTCTCAGCTGACAGAGCAAGGAGATATTTGTGTGTATACTAGCCTGTGTGTACACATATTTCTATGTGTAACTACGTATATTTATATTAAACTAAACATGAGTTCTTAATGATGTCTCCAACTCAAATCCATTACTACTTGCATCATTCTAGCCTTTTCCCCTTGTTCATGTGTAAATTCCCACTCCAACAGTAGAAAACTGGCTGCCATCATCCACCATGCACTTAACTGCTTGCTTCCATATACATGCATTTAGCAGTATCAGACTTGTTCACCCTTACACCCCTGGGAAACTTTATCAAGTAGAGTACAATGCTATGTGCAGTTCTGTTTGCCTTTAGTGTTAAAGACTCCATTCATTTTGAAAGTGACTTAGGTCACCAACTCCTCCCCCACACCCTTCAGTGAGATTGTTTCATACATTTGTAATACATTTAGATTCTCTTGTCATATTCTGCATTCCATCCTGGGATCCCTGACTTCCTAATTGATCTTTTTTAAAAATTAGCATGCATTCAGGTGTTCACTCTTTGTGTTATACCTTCTATGGATTTTGACAAATATATAATGTCATGTATCCACCATTACAGGATCATTTCAGAATAGTTTCATTACCCTTAAAATTCTCTGTGCTCCACGTGTTTTCCCCTGCCTCCTCCCCTCCTCCCCTTATCCTCTCCTACAACTACTGATCTGCCTATTGTCTCTTTGGTTGTGCCTTTTTCAAAATGTCGTATAATTGAAATCATACAGTATGTAGCCTTTTCAGACTGGTTCTTTCAGTTAGCAGTATGCAGTAAGGTTTTTCCCTGTTTTTTTAATAGCTTATTAGCTCATTTCTTTCTTATCACTTAATATTCCATTTATGGAGGTACCACAGTTTGTTTAATCATTCACCTATTGAAAGACATTTTTGGTCGCTTCTAGTTTTGGATAATTATGAATAAAGCTTCTGTAAACTTCTACATGCAGGTTTTTGTGTGGACATAAGCTTTTAGATCAGTTGTGTAAATATCTAGGAGCGAGATTGCTTGATTGTGTTGTAAGACTATGTTTTGATTTGTAAGAAACTGCCAAATTGTCTTCCAAAGTGGCTGTACTATTTTGCATTCCCATCATAATGAATGAAGGCCCCTGTTGCTCAGCATTATTACCAGCAGTTGATCTTGTCAGCATGTAGGATTTTAGCCATTCTGTTAGGTGTAGTGGTATCTCATTATCTGAATTTGCAATTGCCTAATATCCAGTGTTGTTGAGCATCTTTTCATATGCTTATTTGCCATCTGTATATCTTCTTCGGTCAATTGTGTGTGTGACTTCCTGGCAAACAGTTCTTAAAATCCTTAGAAACTCCAAAGTGCTGTCTTTTTGTATGCTAACGAGCTGGCTGCCTCTAGGTAGCTTCAGGATGGGGGCTGGTCACCAGAAAGACCAAGGCATGATTAGAGGTTTGGTACTTTTAGCCCATCCCCCTACCCCTGGGGAAGGGAGAGGGGCTGAAGATTAAGTTGATCACCCACAGTTTAAGCAGTCATGCATATTGGGAGCTTCCGGAGGTGCCTGGAGGGTGGCACCCCAGGGAGGGCAAGGAATTTCTGTGCCCCTTCCCCCATGCCTCACCCTGTGGGTTTCTTCATTTGTTTCCTTTGTATTATCCTTTGTAATACACCAGCAAATTTGTGAGTTCTGTGAGCCACTCTAGCAAATTAATCGAACCCAAAGAGAGGGTCATGGGAACCCCAACTTATAGCCAGTTGATTAGACGTTCTAGAGGCCCAGACTTGCAACTGGCGTCTGAAGGGAGGGGAGTCTTGTGGGATTGAGCCCTCAACCTGTGGGATCTGCAGCTATCTCCAGGTAGATAGCGTCAAAATTGAATTGGATTGAAGGACCCCCACACAGTTGGTCACAGAAGTCTTCTGCGTTGGTTTTTGTTGAATGAAAGAATAGAAAACACACTTGTGTGTTTTTTCCACTGCCAGAGAATGTTTAGATTTTTTTGCCTGTTTTTAATTAACTTGTTATTAACAAGTTTAGAGCCTTTTTTAAACTCTTATCCACAGTGAAAAATTACATCTTACATCATTACTTAGCACACATGGACTTGCATGTAGTATGTATATGTGCATTAAAATGATGTTAACTAAAGTTTCACAAAACAATATTTACACTTACTCCCTGGGATATATTCTCATGTTTTCTATGATTTCATTTTTTAAAAGCTGTTGTATTTCACAGCCTGACAAACAAAACACTCATACAGTGTCCTGCAATTCATAGCACCCCACACCATGCTGGTACTGCCCCCTCACCCTCTCATACATCCACATGGCTTCCTCCAGCCCCTTAGATGCTTAAGTACTCCCTCTACCCAGTGCACACACTGCTAGCTTTGCCCCATCTGGGCATATGAGGAAAGCCTCATCAGTATTGTGAAAGTGAGTCATCGCTGGATGGAGCTTTTTAAAATTAAGGTATAGGCTGGAGGGTACCTGGCTGCCCCAGACTTAGTGCCTCAGCTGAGATGTCTTGAGGTTAGAGTCAGGTCTTCTGAGCATAGGAGTTTGGAATGACAAGTTTTACAACCCAAGCCTGCTTTCCCTCAGTACCTGATAAAGAGGTAGTGTGCTGAGGAGTTCTTTGTGGGAGTACCTAACTTCTTATTTCCTTTTTTTCTGGGGTCTGTGGGCCTACCTGCCTGAGCCCTTTCTGACTCTTGGCCAGGTTCAGACTGTCACTGCACATCCCTGTTCCTCTCCCTCCTCGCAGTTTGCAGAGCAGTCCCTGATGAAGAATGCCATAAAAACATCAGAGGAGTCATGGATTGAACAGCAGATGCTAGAAGACAAAAAACGGGCTACAGACTGGGAGGCCACGAACGAGGCTATTGAGGAGCAGGTGGCTCGGGAATCCTACCTGCAGTGGCTGCGGGATCAGGAGAAACAGGCCCGCCAGGTTCGCGGCCCCAGCCAGGTGGGTCATGGGCTCTGTCTCTGGCCTGGCCAAGAACTCTCATTACTACTCATACTTTGCCCCCAAATGAGCAGGAAAAAATTAAGCAGTTTTGACATCTGGGAGGGAAGGAAGCCTCCAGCCCCATCTATAACTTATCTTGGCCTTAGTTTTGGCATTGTGCCTTGGAACTTTCCATATGTGTGCAGAACAAACACTTAAGGAGTAAGAGAGGGTGGCCGCTGCTGCTGGTGAGATGAGGGAGCGATGAATAGCTTCAGAGAGACAAGCTTTTGTTGAATGTCCTTGTTTGCCAGGCCCTCTGCTCAGGATGTAAAATCAGATCCACCCTCTCTGCCCTCAGTGATCCTGTCTGTTGAAGGAGACAGATTCATCGATGGGGCCCTTGACCCTGGCTGGGAGACCAGTGGAGGTGGGACCTCTGGTCAGTCTTCACAGAGGAAGGTTGAATTGTTAGAGCAAGAAGGAGGCAGGGCAGACAGGCATCTGAAGAATCACAAGGAGTTTGGAGTGATCCCAGATGTTGGCAAGAGCTGAATAATTTGTTCAACAAATACTAAATATTTACTGCAGGCCTGTGCCAGGCACTGTTCTCAGTATACATAGGTGAACCCAGCAGACCAAGATCCTTATCCTTGTGATGCTCACATTTTTGCAGAGTGAAACAAAATAAACAATAAACATAATAAATAAATTAGTTGAGAGGTGGTATGGTTGAAAAATGTAGAGCCAGAGAAAGGGGGCTGAGTAGGGCTGAGTGGGGATGGGAGTTCACAGTATTAAATAGTGTGGTTAGGGTAGACCTCAGCAGGAGAGGGTTGAGCAAAAGCTTATAGAAGGTGAGAGAGTTAGCTGAGCACATATGCAGGGGAAGGCAGAGGACCAGCACACCTGGTGTGATTCAGGCACAGCTCAGAGGAAGGCCAGTGTAGCTGGATAGAGTGTTGTCGTAGATGAAGTCAGAGAGGTGGTGGGGCCAGATTGGGTAGGATCTTGTGGGCTGTGGTGAGGCAGAAGCCATGGGAGGGTTGTGAACAGAAGCAGCATGGGATCTGTCTTAGGATTCACCAGCATCCCCTTGACTGCTGAGTGCAGAATGGAGTCTGGGGAGTGAGGGAGGAAGCAGGGGACTAGCAAGGGGAGGTTACTGCAGAAGTCCAGGTGACTGGTGACAGTGCTGGCTGGCAGTGGAGGTAGTGAGAAGGGTTTGGATTTGGGATCTATTTTAAAAGTAGAGCAACGTTTTCTGTCAGATTGGTGGTAGGGATGAGACGGAGGGGGAGTGGTTTAAGGAGCTTCACCTCTGTCCTGGGAGGAGCTCTATGGTCCACTGTGTGAGTGGGAATGACGGTGGCCTATGTAGAAGCTGTATCATAGCCACAGTCCTGGCAAGGGAGGCAGCACTCAGGAGTGGAGCACAGGAGGGTTGCAGCGGGTGGTGTAGTCCTTACCACTTTTTCCTTCCCCATTGCAGCCCCGGAAAGCCAGTGCTACATGCAGTTCAGCCACAGCAGCAGCCTCCAGTGGCCTGGAGGAGTGGACCAGCCGGTCCCCGAGGCAGCGAAGTTCAGCATCTTCACCCGAGCACCCTGAGCTGCATGCTGAGCTGGGCATCAAGCCCCCTTCCCCAGGCACTGTCTTAGCTCTTGCCAAACCTCCTTCACCCTGTGCACCAGGTCAGTGACTTGCTCACAGGGAATGTGCTGGGGTTAGGAGGTATTGCCTGGGTCCTGGGCCCTACGTCCTACCTCTGAGTGTCCTTCTGCCCCAGGTACAAGCAGTCAGTTCTCAGCAGGGGCGGACCGGGCTACTTCCCCCCTGGTGTCCCTCTACCCTGCTCTGGAGTGCCGGGCCCTCATTCAGCAGATGTCCCCCTCTGCCTTTGGTAAGCTTCCTCTGTCTGGGGGACAGGGGCCAGCTAGGAGTTGAGGAGGGACTGGAAGAAGCAGCAAGTCCTGAGAGAGCGTTTCTATAGCCTCTAGTTAAGAAGAGAAGTGCTAGAAGGAATTTTTCAGGCCCAAGAGATTTGCCCCAGAAAGGGTCTATCTAAGTGGGGTTTCACAGCCCTAAGGGGCCTTCTCCTTAGAGAAAAGAACAAAGGGGGAGGAGAAGGAAGGCAGAGAGCGTTCCATCATCTTTTTCCTCTTCCTTTTGCCCAGCAGGTCTGAATGACTGGGATGATGACGAGATCCTAGCATCGGTGCTGGCAGTGTCCCAACAGGAATACCTAGACAGTATGAAGAAAAACAAAGTGCACAGAGACCCACCCCCAGACAAGAGTTGATGGAGACCCAGAGACTGGACACCGTCTCTCAACCCCCACCACTCCTGCCCTCCGGTGCCACCCCACCTTCTTTGGCTTTCTTCCCTCTTGCCTTCTCCCCGTCTTCCCGTTCTCCCCTCTTTTCCCTCCTCTCCACTTCCCTCTGGCTGGCCCACCCCTGCGCTCCCTCTCATTGCTGCTGCCACCACCACCACCTGTCTCTCCGTCAGCTGACGTGCCCTGTTGCCCCCCCAACCCCGCACAGCACCATCCCTGCATTCCACAGGGGACTCGGGCAAGGGTGCCGAAGGTAGGCAAGAGGCACACAGAGACAAACTAATTGGCAGCAGCCAGGCAGCCCCAGAGGACAGAGACATTCAGACAGAGGAAAGTCTCCCTATCCCCCATTCCTTCCAAGATCAGATAAACTTGTCACCTCCCCCGAAAATGATGCCAGGGAGGTGGGAGGAAGAAGTGGAATATTTCCCTTCCCAGTACCCCAAGAATGTCTGAGCCTTCAATGTTGAGTTTTTTCTTTATTAAATTGTACTTTTATCTTATAAAATCAACCAATCAAAAATGATATGACAGCATTGGCTCTGTGAAGGCGGCATGTCTTTGGTTTGGGGGCAGGCAGGCCATGGGGCACGGAGGGGTACAAAGATGTGGGTTGCTGTCTTCTGGCCTCTAGCTCCATGGAGGTGGGCAGAGGGCCTAGGGTGTAAGCTGGGGCAGGGGGTGAGGGTGGTAGGTGTCAGACTGGCTTTGGACAATGAGACCCTGACCTTGCTGCATTCCTTTTGCTTCCACCACCACCACTAGTCTCTATGGAATCTTGGAGTGGGGAGCATCTTTGGGATCATGGCCACCACCCAGGATTTGAGTGTAGGGAGTGGGAGCAGCCTCGGCAGATGGGGCACCCGTGCCCTGCAGGTGTTGACAAGATCCGCCATCTGTAATGTCCTTGGCACAATAAAACCAAATGTCAGTTTCCCTGAGCGGCTCTGTTCTGTGTGGGGCAGTGGGTGGGTGGGCCTCTGGACAGAGGAGGCAATGGCACAGGTCTTTGGCTTGACTTCTGAGGTCCGAATGCTCTCCAGTAGGGTCTGTCTGGCACCTTGGAGTTCATATTTAATCAACCTGCTGCTTATTAAACCTTATGGACCTATCTCCACCAGAAAAGCTCCATCTTTGACTGCTGCCACTGCTCCTGCCCCTGCCTACCGTATTTCCTGGGGGTGCGATGGGAGCAGAGAGAACTATGAGCTTGAGGGCAGAGGCTGAACTTCTGCCTGAATCCCAGTTTCTCTGCCTGCCTGTCTCACCATCAATGCTTGCTCTTTCCTTGTTGTGATCTGATAAGGAAAGGCTTTGGAAAAGCACAATTGGTGCTTCGTAGCAGCATGAATTTAGTGGAAGTGACCAAAGGGGCCTCCCCCACTGGGTTTTAGAAGGTGAGGAATGGCTAAATCCTTTTGTTCATAACTCCCAGTCCTCTGACACCTCTGTCCCTGTCCTGCCAAGGCAGAGAAGGCTGGCTGGCCCCCAGGTTTTCTCAAGCATCTTTTTCACTGTGCCTCCATGACAGGGTCCCTGTGGAAGGATGTGTGTCTGGCTCTGCAGATGAGGGTGTGGCTGGCTGAGTGGCTGTCTGCAGGGTGTCTCTGGAATCTAATGGTCAAGCATATGTATGTTGGAGAGTTGGTTTCAAACCTTCCTTGGCATTTTCTAACCGTGTGGCCTTGGTCAAATCATAGCCTTTCTGAGTTTCGAGTATCCCATCTGTACAAGAGCAGTGGTTAATATCTGCTACTTCATGCTCTGTCTGGTTGTGAGCATTGAGAGAATGTATATGGTCAATATGATATACTGCTGGGCACAGTGCCTGGCACATTCTGAGAGCACAAATGTTAGCAAGTATTATTATTAATAATTATCCTATTATAGAAGTTTATGCAACATTTGGCCCCTGCCTGTCTCTTCTTGCCGTTCTGGTTTCCTTGGCCTCTGCCTGTGCAACTTGCCATTCCCTTGTCCTGAGCCACCAACCTTTGTCTTTCAAGACAGGTAGAGGATCATCTTCTGAGAAGTCCATTCATGTTCTCACTTCTATCTACAAATATCCCCAGTAACTGTACTATAAATAAACTTCCTGGGCAGGGGCTTTGATGCCTTACTTACCTGTATTTCTCTAATATCTGCATCCCCATCAAGGCCTGGCAGGCTTATAGTAGACCCCTGATAATGTTGGATGAATAAAGGAGAGACATGTATGTATTTGCTTTTTGGGTGTTGTCTGTGTGTGTGACTGGTGAGTTCTAGTCTTCATGTGCATCTCAGTGTCTCCAGTCGTGTGTGTGATGAAGGCTTGTTTCCAGGTGTGTCAGATGGTGACTGAGTGTGGGACTCTATCTCTTGACAGTTTGTGTCTGTATCCTAGACACGTGCATGTCTGCGTGGGTCTGTCTGTGACAGTGCATCTGTGGTTTCTGTCTGATGGGATGGAGGTCCGTTTGTATTCCTGTGACAGATTCTGGGTGGCTATTTCTGGACAGTTTGTTTCATTGATAAGGCTGCATGTCTGATGGTATATGTGTGTCTGTGACCAGGTCTCTCCATGTCTATTTTTGTGACACTGCCTATCTGTGTGGCTCTATCACATTAGTACATGTCTGCCTTTGAGCAGTGCATGTGTGTCTCTGGAGCATCTGTGTATCTCCCTGTGACAGACTCTGCGTCTCATTTCTGGGACAGTACAAGTCTTTCTGTGACAGTACATGTCTGATGGTGCCAGTGTGTTTGTGACAAGTTCTGTCAGTGTGTCTGACAGGACATTTCTGTGGTCACATGGCAGTGTAGGCCTCTGAGTTTCTGGAGTGCCTGTCTTTCTGTATTGGGTATCTCTCCGTGTCAGTTCTAGGACATAACCATTTTTCTGACAGTGTGCCTGCCTGAACAGTGTATGTCAGTCTGTGTGTGACAGTGCATGTCTGTATGCATATCTAGGACAAGTTTCCATGAATGTGTCTGACAGAATGTGTGCGTATCTCTCATGACGTTTTTGTGTATCTTTGCAGTGTATTTCTTTCTGGGGTGTAGGGCCTCCTCTGGTTATTTTTCATAAGTTTGTGTCTTAGGGTGTTTTCGTACTTCTGGCAGCATCTACCATGTCTCAGTCCCTGTCTCTCTCCCGGAGGAGTGCAGCCCCATGCCACCCTGGCTGTCTGTCCACCCCACCCCCTGCTCTTGTAGATTCCAGACCCGCTGACTGGGCCCAAGGCTAAGTCTAGCTAGTTCTTTCTGGGTTAAGGGCTCCAAAAACACACCGCAGGCAGCCTCCTCCAGGCTTGCCTTTGCCTGGCGCATCCTCCCCCACCCCCGCCCCCATCCTGGCGTCCTCCCCCACCCTCGCCCTGGCCATGGTTGAGGGGGTTACCCCTCCCTGGCTACTGGACAGATTCTTCTAGGGCCCTGGCTTCAGTTTCAGAATGAAGGCCGCCAGTAGCCTGGAGGACTCCGGTGAAGGGTGAGAAACACCCTTGGAGACAGGGGTCCTGGATAGCCACAGGCTCGAATTCTTAGAAGCCGGGTCTGGCGCTATCTCTACGCTATAATCTCGCAACGGCGGCAAACCAACTTCCTAGGAAAGGAGCCTGCGCAGTTATTTTTTAAGTGTATATATACACACACACCACCACCACCACCACCACCACCAACAACAACAACCCAGCGCAACAACCAAAACAGACGCGGTTGCTGCAGAGGGATTCCCAGAAAAGGTTTCCTCTTCAAGTGCGCCCCACCTCGCGCCCCCTCATTTGCATGCAGGCCCCGCCTCCTCGGAAGAACCAGGCGTGTATTTGCATAAGGGAGTACTTGAAACGTTGAGGGTGGTATGCAAATAAGGGCTGGCTCCGATTGGCTGGGGTACAGCAGGTGCCGCGTCCGGATTGATCAAAGTCAGGTGGGCGGGGCTGTCGCCCAGGGTGACTCTCCCGGGAGGCGCGTGCCCCGGCTCAGTAGCGTTGGGCTGGCGCGCGCGGTGAATCTTAAGGCTGCGCTGTCTGCGGGCGCTTCTGGGCCACCAGTTTCCCTGCCTTCCACCCTGGCGCCCCCCAGCCCTGGCTCCCCGGCTGCGCTGCCCCGGGCGTCCACGCCCTGCGGGCTCAGCGGATTCAGCGGACTCAATCTGCGCAGCACCTCCTCCATGTTGACCAAGCCTCTGCAGGGGCCTTCTGCGCCCCCCGTGACCCCCACGTCGCCGCCAGGTGAGCGCGGCCTCCCCTACTGTGACCAGGCGGGGTGGGCTGGAAGGTGGGTGGCGGCGCGGGGGAGGGAGTCGCGGCCGGGCTCAGCACGCCGCCACCCTGACTTGCTCGCCTCCGCCTGCGTAGGAGGCAAGGATCGGGAAGCGTTCGAGGCCGAGTACCGACTCGGCCCCCTCCTGGGCAAGGGGGGCTTTGGCACCGTCTTCGCGGGACACCGCGTCACAGACCGACTCCAGGTATCCACCACAAGGGTCTTGGGAGGGTCACGTGTGTGTGGCGGGGGTCCTGGGATGCCGTTTGGCCGGGGAGTGAGCCTGCAACGTGTGCAGTAGGGTCATAAGGACCAGAATCCGGGTTGCTAGGGGTGTGTGTGTGTGTTTGTGTGCGTGGCGGTCCAGGTGGGTATGTGGGGGGGGGGTAGGGACTTTCATGGCAGGAATTCTGGAGGTTCAGGGAGTTAAACTGGGAAGTGGGAGTCATGAGGACTGTAGACCCCGGGATCCAGAGGATGTGTGTGTGTTTGTGTCCGTGTATGTGAAGGTGGGGACCTAGATCTGGGATTTGGGGGATTTGGGGAGGTAGATGTCCAGTTTGATGTCGTGAGGACCAGAATCCTGGTATAGAGTTGCAGTGTCCTGGAGCTAAATAGGAAGATTGAGGGCTTGAGATGCCAGGAAATCTGGAACTCTGGACTCGGGGTGAGGGGTCCTGATGGCCTGAGAAGGGAGAGCCCAACAAGGGAAAGGATGGTAGGAGAGGTGAACTCGGTTCTGGGGACTTGGAGGGCAGGGGAGAAGCTTTGACTCATTATGGGTTGTAGGGTGGTGTGGTTGGGGACCAGAAAGACTAGAGTGCTGGCTGATGGAGGGGCACTAGAGGTGGGCAGAAGGTCTAAACTGGGAGGAGTCTGGGGGTCACCTGCTGGCCCCCTTACCCCGGCCCTCTTCTCTAGGTGGCCATCAAAGTGATTCCCCGGAACCGTGTGCTGGGCTGGTCCACCTTGGTGAGTATCTTTGGAGTCCTTCCTGGCCTATCTACTCCATCATTGACGACGAATTCACCCCCTTGCTTTTCCAGTGGATGTGTGATTCCCTAGGCCCTGTAACAGTGAGAACACTCCTACCGGCCCATGTTTATTCCCTTGGAGAGACATACAATTCTGATTCACCCCAATTCCCCCTAGAGCCCTGGGTTCTCTCCTTTCTCATTCTCCTTCCAAACACTGCTTTGGGGACTGCCCGCAGGGCATGCTGGTGGGGAAAGAGGGGCAGAGGTCACTGGTTGCCATGGTGATGGTGGCTGCTTCTCTTCTGCAGTTAGAGCGCTAACGGACATCAGGGCGGGTCTGGGCAAGTTGTAGAGGTGGGAGCGCCCCCTGGCGGGCCCTTGGGAAACTGCGCCTGCGCAGGCCGTGGGACCCAGAGGGAGAGGACGCGCCTGCGCAGTATCGGAGTTTTTGCTTCGTGAGAAAACCGGTCTGCGGCTGTGCAAGTCAGCGGCCTGACCGGGAGAGGGCCCCACCTCAGGCAATAAGGCTGCTTCTGGCCATCAGTGTGTTTGCGTGGGGCTTCTAGAGTCGGGAGAGGGGCTTTTGTGGCTGGTAACATTTATGACTTTTACTGAGCGGTTGTAGGTGCTACGTGACAATGACAAAATATTACGTGATAACACTTACTGAGTTCTTACTTTGTGCCAGGACCTTTGCAATTAATCACTCTCAGCTATTTAACAAGTATATATTGAGCACGTACTATATGCCAGGCACTTGGCAGAATATTACACCATATTTATTCAGAACTCATTTTGTGCTCAGTCCTTTTTTAATAATTGCTTTCACGTATTTAACAAATGTTTATTAAGCCCTACCCTGTTACCAGGCACTGTTCTAGTGCGTGAGATATGTCAGTGAACAAAACAAACTATTAAACAACAATAGTGTTTATTGAGTGCTAACTCCTTGTGAGATACTATGCTGTAGAGTGCCTTCATCTGTTTAACAAACATTGAGCACCTACTCTGTGTAAGATACTGTTATAATTTCTCAGAAAATGTCAGTGAACACAACAGAAAAAATGTTACAGAATAGTGCTGCTTCTGCCAACGGTCTTTTGTTAAGAACCACTTTCATTTATTCAAATATTTACTGATCCTCTGCTACATGCCAGATGTGGATGTGTGTAGGTTCTTTGCTCAATTGACCTTCTCAGTGACTGTCTGAGTCCTTAAGACAAGGAAACTGAGGCCCAGGAAGGGAAGTACATAGTCAGGAGTCCAAGGGGCTATGACTTGAGCTTAGGTGAGAAGTCAGCCTCAGCCTCAGCCTCAGCCACTAGCCTGATGTTTGCCTTCTCTTTTCTTTCCCTGCTTCTCATCCAACCTCCAGTCAGACTCAGTGAGTTGCCCACTCGAAGTGGCACTGCTGTGGAAGGTGGGTGCAGGCGGTGGGCACCCTGGCGTCATCCGCCTGCTTGACTGGTTTGAGACACAAGAAGGCTTCATGCTGGTCCTTGAGCGGCCTTTGCCGGCACAGGATCTGTTTGACTACATCACAGAGAAAGGCCCACTGGGTGAAGTCCGAAGCCGCTGCTTCTTTGGCCAGGTAGTAGCAGCCGTCCAACACTGCCATGCCCGTGGAGTTGTCCATCGCGACATCAAGGATGAGAACATCCTGATAGACCTCCGCCGGGACTGTGCCAAACTCCTTGATTTTGGTTCTGGTGCCCTGCTTCATGATGAACCTTATACTGACTTTGATGGTAAGGTTTCCCTAAATCTCATTGGGGGGGGATTATTTTTACCTTTTGACTTCCAGTGGAGGGTGTCTGTACTGATATCCAATACTGGGAATTCTTGGCCTTGCCCTCGGTTAAAGTCCATCTTCTGACAGTGCCCTAACCTTGTTTGAGGCTCTTATTTTCGTGAGGGGATCCTGTTACTATCCTGAGCCTTCTTTTTCTGGTAAGGGGATCCTAACTGTTGCTTTTAAGTGCTTTTATTCTGTTGTGGGGATTCTGCTGTTATTATAGCTGCTCTTTTTTCTGGTGATGGGCCCCTGCTGTTATATTTTAAAAGCTACTATTCTGTGAGGGTACCCTGCTCTTATAGTGAGTGTTCTTAACTGTAGTGAGGGGACCATACTTCCTGGGGAGCGTGGGGTGGGAGAAGGGCATCATCACAGAGTGGTCTAAACCCCCCTGGCTTGTGTGCAGGGACAAGGGTGTACAGCCCTCCCGAGTGGATCTCTCGACATCAGTACCATGCGCTCCCAGCTACTGTCTGGTCACTGGGTATCCTCCTCTATGACATGGTGTGTGGGGACATTCCCTTCGAGAGGGACCAGGAGATTCTGGATGCTGAACTTCAGTTCCCTGCCCATGTTTCCCCAGGTGAGGCCCTACTTGACCCCAGCTCAGAAGATTCCATCCCTCCCAGGTACTGGTACCCCCTACTGACTGCTAATCTTCCCTGTGCTTCTTGACCCACAGACTGCTGTGCCCTAATCCGCCGGTGCCTGGCCCCCAAACCCTCTTCCAGGCCCTCACTGGAGGAGATCCTGCTGGACCCCTGGATGCAAACACCAGCTGAGGAGGCACCCCTCAATCCCCCTGAAGGAGGCCCCACCCCTTTGGCCTGGTCCTTGCTGCCCTAGGCCTGGTCAAGAGCCCACTGGTCAGAATAGCCGTCCCATGGCCGTGCTGCAGGGATAGATGGACACTCATTAACCTGGTTTTACAGGTCACTAAAAATCCAGTATTACTAAGGTCAGGGATTGGGGATCAGGGGTCAGAAGACAATGTAAGCCAAGTCTGCCCAGTCCCCATCCCAATTCTATGAAGGAGCCTTCCTCCCAGAACCAATGGTCCCTTATTCTGGAGGGGGGAACTTCTTGCTTCTCATTTTGCTAAGGATGTTTATTTGGGTCAAGTTAGTTCCATTCTGAGCCCCGGGACTCTTATTCTGATTACTTGTCACCCCTACACTGGCACCTCCTACCTACTACCACCACACAAACTTAGTTCACACGCTCTTATTTGGGCAAGGGTGCTTTCCTTCTAATACCCCAGTAGTTCTTATTTTAGCAAAGGGACCGTTTCCCCTAGCCTAGGGTCCCATATTGGGTTAAGCTGCTTGCCTACCTCAGCCCAGGATTGCTTATTCTGGGGGAGGTAATGCCCTATTGTTATCCCAGGGCTCTTTTTGGTGAGGGGATCCTACTTTGTTATCCCAAGTGCTCTTATTCTGGTGAGAAGAACCTTACTTCCTTGTTTTGGGAAGAAATGGGAGATGGATACCACCTGACACCACCAGAGACTAGGATGGGATGGATGGTATTTTGGGGGGATGGGCTAGGGGAAATAAGTTTTGCTGTTTGTTCTCCTGGGTCCCCCTCCCTAACTTTTGCAGATTCTTGCTGCCTCCTCCTGAGCCAGTATTGTCCAGTTGCTAAAATGTAAATACTTACATATTAGGAGGAGGGGAGCTCCAAGTGTGCCCTCTTCTCCCCTCTCCCTCTGCCTGGATTATTTAAAAAGCCATGTGTGGAAACCCACTATTTAATAAAAGTTAATGGAATCACAAGCGACTGACCATTTGTGAATGTAAGGTGTTTGTGGAGCATACACCAGATGCTGACCCAAGAGGGAGATGAATTACACCTTTCCGTTGTCTTTGGGAAGCCTCGGTCTTATGTTGCCATTCTAAAGAACTTTTATGGGTTCGTTGAAGCTGGACCACAAAGAAAAACTGTTGATTTCCCCCTCCAGCTCTTATGTAGCACCCCGTACATGCGGAAGGGCTCTGTTGGAGATGTTGTAGACATTGAAGATGTTTGGGGTCCCAGGGGAGGGAAGAAATCCCTTTCCTGTTGGAGAAGAAAAGCCTTTTCAGAGCACAGCTGAGGGTGGGGCGGTCGCTGAGGGCTTACTGGAATCTTCTACCTCTTTTCTGATAATGTCCACTGTGTAGTCACCTGTTTTGCCCTTATTTTGACCCTCTCCCTTGTCTTCCCCTTACATACTCATCCCTAATCTCTCCAACTCTTGACTTAACTGCCTTTCTCTGTTCTGTCTTGGTTTCACTTCTCCTGACCTTAGTTGTCCCCTGTCTTGCCCTGTTTTCAAATGTTAGCTAACCTGTTTACCTCTCACCTGCCTACTTCTCATTTCTTTTCCACCCTCAATGGTGACTCACTTGTCCTCCCTTCTCTCGGTCTTAACTCTCCTTTGCCTTTTCACCTGCTCATTCTCACCTGTGTCTGCTTTCATCTGCTAGCTTACTTGCGTGACCCTCGCCTGCTTCCACCTGCTGCTTCACCCAGTACTTCGTCACCTGCCCCACCCTCTCGAGGTGTCTTGTCCCGCACGAGATCCCCATAGGCTCTCCAGGGGGTGGGGCCTTGGGAGAAGGGAAAGGAACTTCAGTCCAACCAGGAAAGGCCTAGGAGTTTCTGATGCGGAAAAGGAGGTGTCATCTCAAGAAGGTGCCAATAAAGAGCCGAGACAGAAAAGGAGTAGCTGAACCAATGAGGTCAGGAGACAGGATGGGCGGGTGATAGGGAAAGCGGGATCAATGAGGCGGATGAACGGCAGAACGAGGGCGGGTCTAGTAACGGGAACGGACCAATGAGGCTCCGTAAAGACGGCGGGAGGCTGACCCGGCCGTGTCCCCTGTTTCCCCGTTCAGCGTAATTTGGGAATCCCGAAGCCACTGTTTTAGATTCAGCTTTTAGCAGCGGACAAGAAAAGCCAGCACCCTGGCGAGCCCGGTTCGCACCCCACCCCCCACTCGGAGACCCGGAAGCGGAAGTGACAGACACGGAAGTGGCCTGCTGTTGCCGAGGGGACGGGCCGGGCAGATGCCAACATGGCAGCGGTAGGGGCTGGAGGTTCTACCGCGGCGCCCGGGCCGGGGGCGGTCTCCGCGGGGTCGTTGGAACCTGGCACCGCAAGCGCGGGTGAGACAGGCTGTGGCCAAGCAGTCGGCGACGGAACGGAGGTCGGGGTCGCTAGGGGTCGGAAACGTTCCTCACTGAAGTGAGAGGAAGGAAGCATCCCATGTGGACCGATCTCTGTGTCGTGTGGGGTGTGTGTGTGTGTAGGGGGTGGGGGAGGGAGGACGGAACGAACCATTCTGAGTGTGTTGGGGGTGGGGAAGAGAGCATTCTAAGGGTGCCGGGGGGGGGTCCTTCCGCATATGGAAGGTAGAGATCATTGTCAGTGTAGAGGGTATTTCCTTTGGAGGAGGCTAAGATCACCGAGACCGTTCTGAGTATGTGGGGTCCTTCCTTAAGGAAGAGAGAGACCATTCTGACGGTGTGGGAGTTCTTCCTTATAGAAGGGAGAGACTATTCTGAGGGTGATGGCTCCTTTATAAAGGGAAGGGGGCTATTGTGAATGAGTTAGGGTGGGGTGGGTCCTTCCTTATGACTAGAGAGGGTCCATTTTGAGGATGAAGGTGTCCTTCATTATATGGGGACAGGACCGTTCTGGAGGGTTCCTTCCTAATGGAGGTAGAGTTCATTGTATGTTGGGGTGGGAGGGCCAGTCCTTACATGATGGAGAAAGAACATCTTGAGGGTGCCAGGTCTTTCCTTATAGCAGAGAGAGTTCATTGTAAGTATGAGTAGAACAAGAAATAATGCCTTGGCTGGGGAGGGGGCTGTGTGGCGGTGGGAGGACAGACCATGTGGAGTATAGGGAAATATTTCCTTTTATGGTTGAGGGATGTAGACCATTCTCATGAGGGTAATCATTCGTTATATTAGGTTCAATCCCTGGGAAAATGGGGAAATCATTTCTTATATTCGTTAGACCATTTTGGGTCAGGAGGCATCACTTGCCATAGGAGGGAGGGGTTGAGAGACCATTCTGAATGTGGGAAGGGTCATTCCATATGGGATGTAGACCATTCTGAGTGTGAGAGAATGGAATCACTTCTTGAATGGGAGAAAGACCATTCCTTAGGGGATGGACATACCTTATACAATGGTCTCGTTCCCTGTATTGGTGTATTAGTCTTTACATGGGACAGTCCCTCATTAAATAGGAGCATTATTTCATATACATCCTCAATTTGTTCATCCATAAAATGGGAATCTTCATAGTTCTTTTGGAGATCAGAACGATGAGTCTGTTGAAGTAATCCATATAAATCCCTTAGCCCAATGATATGATAGGCACACAATAAGCACTCAGTAAATGTTGAGAATGTAGTTATGGTATTCTGCCTAGGGAAGAGTTGCTTCTCACTCAGGGGAGGGAGAGAGAGGCAGCCCAGGCCCGTGTCCAGGGCCTGCGCCAGCCATTTCCTGATACCTCAGCAAGAATTCCAGGTATGGGATGGACAGGGTGGGGCCCACTTCTCTGTTTCTCACTCTTCCTGCCTGTGGCTGAGCCAGTGGAAGCAAGTAGGGGTTAGACCCTCAGTGGATCAGGGCCGGCAGGCAAAGGGAGGAAGTTGCAGGGGCTAGGAGAATCCTGGTTGAGAAAGGAGATTGAGTGGGTGGTGGTGTGGCTGTACCCCAACAGCGTCTGACCTCTTCATTCCCCCTTGCCCTTTCTGTCCCCTCCAGCTCACCGGCGCCTCAAGTACATATCCCTAGCCGTGCTGGTAGTCCAGAATGCCTCCCTCATCCTCAGCATCCGCTATGCCCGTACCCTGCCTGGGGACCGCTTCTTTGCCACCACCGCTGTGGTCATGGCCGAAGTGCTTAAAGGGCTCACCTGCCTGCTGCTGCTCTTCGCACAGAAGAGAGGTACAAACCAGGGAGGGGGCTATGCTGGGGTTGGTGGGTGACACTCCCTGTGTGTGTGTGTCCACATGGAGGGTCTGCTGCTGGGGAGCATCTTTGCCTGTGACCCTGCCTGGGAAGTATGTAAGTGCAGTTGACCTTGTTCCTCCAGCTAGGAGTAACTGCATCTACACTTTTATAGCCCTAACACTCTGGGAGCTGTCTGTGCCTATTAAGTAGTATGGGATATTTATGTAGTGATTTATTTATTTACCTTTAACTTTTTATTATGGAGAATTCCAAGCATATACAAAAATAGGAAAGAATAATAAAATAGTAAAATATCCATGTACACATCCCCCAGAGTCAGCAATTATCAATTCATGGCCACTCTGCCATTAAATAGTATCAGTGATTATTCACTCACTGCCAATCTATATGTGTATCTACAGACCTACCCCCTTAGTATTTTGAAGTAAATCTCACATGAAGTAATCACTATTTTGAAGTAAATCCCCCCCCCTTATTATGTTTTTTGTTTGCTTGAGACAGGATCTCACTCTTTTGCCCCATCTAGAATGCAGTGGCGTCATCATAGCTCACTACAACCTCAAACTCCTAGGTTCAGGCAATCCTCCTGCCTCAGCCTCCCAAGTAGCTGGGACTACAGGCGCGTGCCACCATGCCTGGCTAATTTTTCTGTTTTTTGTAGACGCAGGGTCTCGCTCTCACCCAGGCTGGTCTGGAACTCCTGACCTCAAGGGATCTCCTGCCTCAGCCTCTCAAAGTGCTAGGCTTACAGGCAGGAGCCACTGCACCGGGCCCCCCCTGATTAACTTGAATAAATGTCTTGGTACATATTTTAGAAAAAAATAAGTATAATACCTAAGAATCATCCATCAAAAAAATAACAATAACTCAAAAAATTAATAAATATCCAGTCAACGTTCAAATTTATAATGATTTCTTAAACGTCATAAGAGTTTTTTAAAAAACGTGTTTGTATATGGTCAGTGTTTTGTAATTGGTTGATATTTCCTAAATCTGTTCATCTATAGGTTCCCCTCCAACTTTTTATTCTCTTCGCAATTAATTTGTTGAAACAGGTCATTTGTCTTATAGACTTTAGATAGTCTGGATTTTGCTGACTGCCTCCCTGTGGTATCATTTAACATTCTTCTGTCCTATACATCTCCTGTAAGTTGGAAGTTGGGTTTATCTGTTAATTTAAACATCTCCTGAGAGGCCTTCTACTTGAAATGTTGTGCAGTTGTTTTCCTGTAAAGATCTTGCATATGTAAAGGATACAAATGAATTATGCGCCTCTGCCCTAGGTGTTTGCATTGAAGAAAACATTGTTACCCACTTGTTAACTCCCGCCCCCGGCCCCTGGGAGGCAGCAGTTTAGGCTGCAGCTTTTTTCTTAATGGACTCTGTAAACAATGTAGGAGTGAACGCTGTGGCTCGGGCCCTGGGCTGTGGAGGTGGTTGTGTTAACCGTGTAGATATGCGTCTTGTCCTCACAGGGCTGTTGTTTGAGATGGGAATAATAGCTCCAGACTTAATCACAGGCCTTCATCTCTTAGCCATGATTTCAAACCCCTCTTCCCCATTTTTTCCCCCTGAATTAGTTTGGTGGTAAAACCTGGCCTGACCTGATGTGGGGCTCTTTGTATATTTGTGTTATTGTTCTCGTTTGGTATGAATATTCACACAATTCACTGCGGAAATATGAATGGTGCCTGGTTATGGTGTGGCAGCTCCTTCTTTGTTATAAAATCTATGATATATATACCAGGTTACCTTTCTGACTCCTGGAAAATTAGGGGTTAGAGACCAATGATGACTCCTGGGATTAGTACCACAACAGCAAGGACAGGGTTTGTGAATGAGCATCAGCAGGAGTTTCTGGGATAACCTTACGCAGTCGTTGTGGAGGTTTTCCCTGAGGAGCGACACTCAGCTAAGACTTAAAAGATGAACTACAAGAAAGTGGGGTGAGCTTTGCAAAGGCCTTATTACATAGGAAATCATTCTCATTTATTCATTAGAGCGGGTTCTCTCCAGACTTCTGCTTAATGGGCAAGCCTGAATTCATCCATGTGGCAGGGCTAGGGCAGCTGAGGGGGATATGGCCCCTGCCCTCAGGTTCAGTAAAGAACTAGGATAAGTCCAAAAGTCTAGTCTAAACTTCCCCTCTGTGTGGGGAACACTCTTCCACCCCTATTCCTAGGGCTTCTACTTCATAAGCTCCTGGTAATGATGATGATTTCATCGTGCATACTTGTATTGAGTGTTTTGAGTGGGGCTCTGTGCCAGGGAGTGGGCCCTAAGATGAATGAACTGTAGTCTGCGACTAGCAGACACAGTACTAGGGATGATTCTTTGGCAGCCATTAAACTGAGTATCAGAAAGGCCTACTGGAGACATGGTTGTACTCTAGGGAAAACCGAGAGCACAGACTTCATTGCAGCCCCCAGGGAGTCAAGAGTGGTGGGGGGCACAGAAGCCAGGCCTGGTCCCAGCCTTCAGGGGATCCCCATCTTTGGCAGTCAGTGCCGCAAAAGGCTCTCCTTCTACCACCTAGGTAATGTGAAGCACCTGGTTCTCTTCCTCCACGAGGCTGTCCTGGTACAGTACGTGGACACGCTCAAGCTCGCAGTGCCCTCTCTCATCTATACCTTGCAGAATAACCTCCAGTATGTTGCCATCTCCAACCTGCCAGCTGCCACTTTCCAGGTGAGCCCCAAAGCCCAGCATGGCCCCAGAGGAACTGGCTGGGTTGTGGGATAGAGTATGGGGGCAGGGGGTGGGCTGTGTCACCTTTGGAATGTCCTTGGAACTTCCTCAACCTGTAGTTTCCTCATCTATGATAACTGGGGATGGAAATAGTAATACCTACTCACTGGGATGCTGGGATGATTAAAAGAACAATACCTATGAAGAGCCCTTGGTTGGTGATAGATCAGCTTTAGACTTATTTAGGCTATTCACTGGCAGCCCTGTGAAATAAAGAGCCTGGATTGTGGGGCCAGGCTGCCTAGGTTCAAATCTCAGCTCTGCTACTTTCCAGCTGTGTGATTTTGGGCATGTCACCTAACCTCTCTGTGCCTTAGTGTTCTCATTTTTAAATTGGAGATTACAATGGTGCCCACTTTGTATGTTGTAGTGAGGATTAAAAACTAATTCATGTAAGGTGCCTAGACCCACACCGGCACATAGCAAGCACTGTGTATTGTTGACTTTATTGTTGTAGTTTTTGATTCATTTCTATCAAGACCTCCCTTATCACAAAGATTACCTACTTCTGGGCATTTTACATACCTCAGCCATACTCAGCCATACTTTATAGACGATGATGCCAAGGCTCAGACAGGGCAAGTGCTTTGTCCCTGGTTACACAGTCAGGAAATGGGGTTGGGATGTGGACTTCCTGGCACAGCCATCCTTCTGTGCACTTTCTGGGAGGGACCTCAGAGCTCTTTAGCTGCAGCTCAGCCAGTGGCCAGTGTGGCTGGCTACTTCTGCTGTTTTTGTTGTCATCTATGCCACTCTGTCCTTCTGTTGTTCCTGGGGGCCCACAGTGGGTGCTTCCCCCCATGTGTACCTGTTGGGGGTCGAGGTCAGCCCTCAGTGCCTTCCACATGCCACTCGCAGGTGACGTACCAGCTGAAGATCCTGACCACGGCACTGTTCTCCGTGCTCATGCTGAACCGCAGCCTTTCCCGGCTGCAGTGGGCCTCCTTGCTGCTCCTCTTCACTGGTGTCGCCATTGTCCAGGCACAGCAAGCCGGTGGGGGAGGCCCACGGCCACTGGATCAGAACCCTGGGGTGGGCCTAGCAGCTGTCGTGGCCTCCTGTCTCTCCTCGGGCTTCGCAGGTGTCTACTTTGAGAAGATCCTCAAAGGCAGTTCAGGCTCCGTGTGGCTGCGCAACCTGCAGCTGGGCCTCTTCGGCACAGCACTGGGCCTGGTGGGGCTATGGTGGGCTGAGGGCACTGCTGTGGCCCGCCGCGGCTTCTTTTTTGGGTACACGCCTGCTGTCTGGGGCGTGGTGCTCAACCAGGCCTTTGGTGGCCTATTGGTGGCTGTTGTTGTCAAGTATGCCGACAACATCCTCAAGGGCTTTGCCACCTCCCTGTCCATTGTGCTGTCCACTGTTGCCTCCGTTCGCCTCTTTGGCTTCCACGTGGACCCATTATTTGCCCTTGGCGCTGGGCTCGTCATTGGTGCCGTCTACCTCTACAGCCTTCCCCGAGGTGCAGCCAAAGCCATAGCTTCCGCTTCTGCCTCAGTCTCCACCTCTGGGCCCTGCATTCACCAGCAGCCTCCAGGGCAGCCACCGCCACCGCAGCTGTCTTCCCACCGTGGGGACCTCATCACGGAGCCCTTTCTGCCAAAGTCAGTGCTGGTGAAGTGAGGGCTGGCAGTGGTGGGGGGACAGGGACGGGGACTGGGTGGAGGGTATTGGGCATCTGCAGGACCCAAGTCACCACAGGCCTGGCTCCTCTGGGCTTGGAAGACTGTCTTTTCTCCCAGGTCATTGAGACTTTTGGAGGGGGTATAGGACTAGGGCTGGGTGTCACACAAACCTTTCTTGGTAGGCTGATGTCCCCTGCCCTGGAGGGGTTTTTAGAGCTGCCTCCTCTGCCTCAGCCTAACCTCTTTGGGGACAGGGTTAGGGGTATTGTCATTCAAGGCCTTTTTTGTCTGTCCCCTTGTTGGAGGTGTCCTGTCTCTCAGTGACTGGGAGAGTCCCTCCCAGCAATCCCTCCACCTTTGTAAGGAAAGACTGGACAAATCCTGCAGCTCTTGAGTAATGATGAATGCCCACCTTTGGGGTTATTTCCCATAGTTTGAGGCCTTCTCTTCTCCCTCACCACTGCACTGGATCATGTTAGCAGTTTGGTCTGTTATGTTTCCTTGAGGCAGCTTCCCTGACACCAAGACCCTTAGAGACCCTTGAAGACTGGCCTCTTTCAAGTGCTCAGGGAAAGAGAAAGGGGTGAGAGCTGGCTGTCCGGGGGAGGGTGCTATAGGGGCCATTTGTTTTTTAGTGGTTTTGGGATTTGGGGTATAATCAGATCATTAATGATCCAGGGTGTGGTGGGAAAAGCAAGGAGGGCAGATCCTTGAAATGGCTAAGTCTCATAGAATTTAAGACACTGTCAGTTGCCGGATGCAGGGTTATTTTCTGGGACATCCAGAGAGGAAAAATAAAGCTGCCAATCACATTCTTGATACCCTATTGGCTGTCTGAGGCACCCTTACTTCGTGGGGGGGGTTATATTAGACTTGAAGTGTGGAACCCACCCCCTGCACTCCCCAAAGCTTATTAACCCCTTAACTGTATCCCAGGGTGGGGGGGTATGTGTGCATGGGAGATGCCTGGGCTGTCTTTGCTATATGTAAATAGGGCCATTGGATCTTTATTTTTGATTAATTTGTTCTGATTTTTTTGTTTGTTTTCTAAGGAACTGTAATGAACAAAAATGTCAGGATTCCCGATGCCAAATAAAGATGTTGTATTTATTTAGTCCATGTGTAGCTTTCTGACCAGGGGACCCAAGGATACTAACCCAAGGACTACCAGCCCCACTACCACCATGCTCCCTTGCTCAGGAAACCCCCCTGCCAGCCCACCCCAGCATTCTGTGTTTTTCTTTCTTCTCCGTTCCCACCACAGGTTGCTCACCAAGGTGAAGGGTTCGTAGCTGCTGGGATTGAAGACGTTGGCCTGGCCTCGCTCTCCCTTCTTGCCCTGGCCCAGCTGGGACCAAACACTCTGATCAGTATTAGGGGTAGGGTGAGGTAGACACCAAAATCCCTGTCCCCATCACCCCCACCTCAGCCCTCAGCCCCTGCCACCCCCACACTATTTTTTAGGTGAGTTTTTGCAAATAAAATGTGTTTTGCATCATGCCGGCTTGGGAAAGCTCGAAAGAGCAAGGGAAGGAGGGAAGGAGGGACATGCTCAGGCCTCATGGACATGATCACAGAAGCTTTTTATTAAAAACCCTAGGCCTGGGGGAGGGCAAAGATTCAGTCTTGCTGCTTGGTTCGGGAGGCCTCGGCGTTGGCCCGGAGCACAGCCCCTGGCGATGGGTAGGGACGCTGCTGGAAGAGGGGCCCAGCTGCTGTTGTGTCAGCACCAGTCTTGGCCTCATTCCGCTTGGGGAGTCCTGTTGACCACGTGCCCCTGCAGGTGACAGTGTCGGGGAGGGAATAGAGGATGTGGTTGGTGGTCACCACCCACCAGGCCTGACTGAGGAATGGGGGAAGGAGACAGGAGGAGAGGCATGGTGTTCGCCTGTGCGGTGAGGAACATGAGGAAAAAGAAGAGCTTGTGAGGGGCTGTTGCTTACCGGGGCGCGTCCGAGTATGAGCTGGGGTCCATTGGGTCTAACTCTTCATCCTTTCGGCTTGCCACTGTGGAAGCAAGTGGCAGGGCGAAGTCTTCAGTCGAGGCACGAGGAGCCCCTGATCACTGACCCAATGCCCCAGGAAGAAATGGAGCCTGTGGCTGCCTTGCACCACAGCACACCCCTCCCGGCCCGGGGCCAGGCACCTGCCTGAGGGAGGGCTTCCTTACATTGCCGGTGCCCTGGCACCTCGCTTGCTTCGCTCGAGCCCTGGCCTGCTCTGCTTACCCTTCTTGCTCTTAGGGTAGGGAGCCAGCTCCTCCCGGCGATGGTGGCGCCGTTCTTTGCCCTCTTCCCGGTCCGCCTTGTCATATCCACGGTCCCGATCCCGTTCCCTGTCCCGCTCTCTCTCTCTGTCCACCTTGTCATAGCCACGTTCTCGATCTCTGTCAGACTTGTCGTGGCCCCGGTCTGACTTGTCGTGGCCCCGGTCTGGCTTCTCATGGCCCCTGTCAGACTTGTCATGGCCCCGGTCTGACTTGTCATGGCTGCGGTCCGACTTCTCCTCAGCATCTGGGGACATGAATCTTGAAATGATCTTCTCCTCCTCCCACCCCAGGACCCAGCAGCCTCTGCCTTCAACAACCTCCCCTGCCTGGGGCTTAGCCTGCCTGGCCTCACTTCTCCCTCCCTGATCCACTATATTTGGCCCCTCTCTGAGAACTGCTAGAATCACTCAAGGCACCCTTGGATCTGCCAACTCACCTGCATTACTGCTCCTGAGCTTCTTGGCAGATTTGGTAACGACGAAATTGGGGTCATGTGGGGAGAGCCAGGACACGAGGTCTGTGTCCACATTCCAGTAGTAAGGGAGCCCGCTGTGGGGCAGTGGGAGGGAAGGAGTGTCAGCACAGATGTCCTCTTTGTATGCTCAACTCTTGTCTCCCCAGTCTCTGCCTATACCTGCTCCATGTCAGGTCCCCACAGGGAGGATCCCCAGATCTTGTCCCGTGTCCCCCATATAGCCCATGGCCAGGGTCAACACAAGAAGGGCAAAGTCAGAAGTCAGCTCCCCTTGCCCCCTGCCCAGGTACCCGGGCTCACCAGGAAGGGTCGAACACCTTGTACCAGCTAGGTGGCAGGCCCTCCAACCGGGTGGCCTCATAGTCCACAGGATCATCATCATAGTCCTCAGCAATGATCTCTTCCTCTGGTTCTGGCAGAACAAGGCCAGGGGGAGAAGGACGATAACAGTTAAGGACCAGGAGAATTATCCTACAGGGCCTGGACAGACATGCACACTCATGTTCACACAAACCACACGTGGAAGACAAGTGTGCGTGTGCATATGCACACCAGGAAACATACGAAGTATCTCTCACATTCCAAATCCAACTATATCCGTATTAGGGGATTTACAAAAAAATTTACCTAAATGTGTTGTTTCTGGATTCAGATGATGAGTTATACTGTTATCCAGACCTGTCTGGTTTCAGAGTTGATAGGGATTGATCAAAAATTTTATCCATATCAGGCCGGGCGCGGTGGCTCACGCCTGTAATCCTAGCTCTCTGGGAGGCTGAGGCGGGCGGATTGTTTGAGCTCAGGAGTTCGAGACCAGCCTGAGCAAGAGCGAGACCCCGTCTCTACTAAAATTAGAAAGAAATTAATTGGACAACTAAAAATATATACAAAAAATTAGCCGGGCATGGTGGCGCATGCCTGTAGTCTCAGCTACTTGGGAGGCTGAGGCAGGAGGATCGCTTGAGCCCAGGAGTTTGAGGTTGCTGTGAGCTAGGATGACGCCACGGCACTCTAGCCCGGGCAACACAGTGAGACTCTGTCTCAAAAAAAAATTTTTTTATCCATATCTATTCAGTTCCTGAGTTCAGACTGTATGTGACACTGCATTATCCATATCTATTTAGATAAAATGAATTTGAACAGCAAAGGGTTCATCTGAAAATATGTCCAATCTATTCTGCTTTCACATTTGGTGATTACAGGGTTTCTGAGTCCTGTATATTGAGTAGCAAGAGTTTGGATGGCAAGGGATTTATCCAAAGATTGCTCTGAATCCATTCAGTTCCTGAGGCCTGACACGTAGTAAGCCTGCAGCAGATGTCAGTCACTATCAGTGGAATAAAAAAGGTGTCTATTATCAGCTCAGTGTCTGGCCCTCAGTAAGCCAACAACAGATATTAGCTGCGGGTATAATTAAGGCGATGCATATGCCAGTAACAGCATAGTGCCTGTCACGCAGTAGGCATCAAATAGATGGCAGCTATAATCATCAGTATTATTAATAAGATACATGCCATCAGCACAGGGCCTGGTATTCAGTAGGCTTAAAAAAAATATCAGTGATCACTCTCTGTATTATTAACCACATGGTCTATGCCTGGTACACAGTAGGCTTGTAATAGATGTTGGTTATCATTAAGAAGACAATAAGATACATTTTCCAGGGAACACTGTAGCCCAAAAGATGCCAGCTTTTAGTATTATTGACAATAAGGTATAATTAGCAACCAGCAGCACAGTAGGCCTAAATGGTAGATCCTATCATTTTATACTGTTAACCATAATGTGTATGGCAGGCACTTAGTAGGCCCAAAATACATGTCAGCTATTGATATGTAGAACAATAAGTTACATGTTACCACTATAATGCCTGTAGCCACAGTATCTATTATACTGATAATATGTATCTCAAAGCAACATCCTGCCCCTGTACTTGTTACATAGGAGACTGCAGTAGATGTCAGCTATCCTTCCTATTAGATGCTACGTAGTCACCCCCATGGATTGAACCTGGCATACAGTAATCCCAGAATAGGCATCAGCTGTCAATATTGTTAAGGATGAACTACCTATACCCCATCCCCCTGGGCCCCTCACACAGTGCTTGGCACGCTGTAGGGATGGATGTCAGGAATCCATATTGTTAACAATGAAATGCCCAACCACCCAACTGCTTGGTGCACAATAGGCCCATGCTAGGTACCAAGCATCAGTATCAAGAACAAAGTGCCTGGCGGGGCAAGGTGGTTCACGCCTGTAATCCTAGCACTCTGGGAGGCTGAGGCGGGCAGACGGTTTGAGCTCAGGAGTTCGAGACCAGCCTGAGCAAGAGCGAGACCCCGTCTCTACTAAAAATAGAAAGAAATTGGCCAAACAACTAAAAAATAGAAAAAATTAGCTGGGCATGGTGGCACGTGCCTGCAGTCCCAGCTACCTGGGAGGCTGAGGCAGGAGGATTGCTTGAGCCCAGGAGTTTGAGGTTGCTGTCAGCTAGGCTGATGCCACGGCACTCCTAGCCTGGGCAACAGAGTGAGACTCTGTCTCAAAAAAAAAAGTAGAACAAAGTTCCTGTCAAGCCTGGCACGTGGTAGGGCCATCTGCTCTTAGCTGTCTCACCAGGCTCCAGATGTTTGAGGATGCCTCTTTTGGCCAAACGGGTCTGCAGCGCAACAGGTAGCGGCATAGCTGGTAGCAGACAGACCTAGGGATACACAGACAGACGGACTGAAACCCAGCTCAGATGAGGATCCTGCAACCAAGCGCCTCCTCCCAGCATGTATTCATCTGACCCCACCTATCCAACTGCACCAGTAGCTGGGCGGATGGAACATACGCACTAAAAGATGGAAGACATAGGCGGCAATATCATCAAAACTCACCAACCCGCCTCTGGAGACCTAGTGCTCCAGGACCCAGTTCCTCGCCCAGGCCCAGGCTCCACCCATTGCCGAAGGGGCCAAACGCGGCTCCCCCGCGCCCTAGAAATGGGCTCACCCAATGTCCTCCAAAGACTACCGAGAGGGAGGAACCAAAGCGCTGGGACGGGGGAGCGGAGTGCAGCACTCCTCCAGCTCCAAAAAATTGCGCCCACCCCGGCATTACCAATACAGTCGTGCAGGTAATGGAAGGCTGTCAGAATGGCCGCCTCTCTCTTATCGCTGCTAAGGTCGCCAGAACCACACGCCTTCTTTTCCCAAAGCACAGAATGAGGTTCTCTCTCCCCGAGCCTAGAAGTAACTGGGCGACACTCAGGCTGCGGTGAACATCTGACGCAAGCCGGGGTGGCCAATGAGAGTGCGCCTTTGGCCTGACGTATGACGAAGCTACCCAATCGTTGTCCTAGAATTGGTGGCAAGCTGGAGCGCCTGTGTGCGTTTACGCGGGGGGCGTGGCCCGGCTGAGGTTGGTTCTGACTGCGCCGCCAGACGCCGGCGCCATGGAGGAGTACGCTCGGGAGCCTTGGTACGGCTGTGGGCACAGACATCGGGACTGTTGCTGAGGCGCCAAGGCCAGCCGTGGGAGGCGGGCGGGAAGGCACCGGCCACACAGTGCCACGTCTTAGACTCGGGGGACTCTTAGAAACTTATTTCCTTCCGCTCCCCCCACTTGGTTCCTCCCACTCGGGCTCCGTTAAGAGGGGCCAAAACCGTGTGCCTAGAGAAGGTGTGGTACAGGACGAACCGCGCCACATTTCCCCTGACTTTCTATCTCCTAGTCCCTCCTCGTTAACGAAGAGAAACGCTGGTTGAATCCATTCCGGCCAGGGGGTGGTGTGGTGTTCAACGGAAATCCCCACAGTTACCACGCGTGGTTTTTCCCTTGTCGCTTTTGTTAGTGGGGGCGGGGCACGGATGAGCCGATTGAGGGCAGGAGGGGGTTATGGGTCCTCCCACGATCTGCTCTTGGTTTTTCCCAGTTCCGCCAGATTTAAAAAGGGGAACGGGACGGGGCTTGGTTGGACTTGCCCGTTGGAGAAGGGGTCCTATCCCGTTCTGCTTTAATAACAGTACTGGCTAGGCTGGGCGCAGTGGCTCCCGCCTGTAATCCTAGCACTCTGGGAGGCTGAGGCGGGAGGATTGCTTGAGCTCAGGAGTTTGAGACCAGCCTGAGCAAGAGCAAGACCCTGTCTCTACTAAAAATAGAAAGAAATTAGCTGGACAACTAAAAATATATAGAATATATAGAAAAAAGTAGCCGGGTGTGGTGGCGTGTGCCTGTAGTCCCAGCTACCTGGGAGGCTGAGGCAGGAGGATCGCTTGAGCCCAGGAGTTTGAGGTTGCTGTGAGCTAGGCTGACGCCATGGCACTCTAGCCCAGGCTAGAGAGTGAGACTCTGTCTCAAAAAAAAATAAAATAAAAAAATAACAGTACTGGCTAGTTAACACTTCTGTAGCGCTTATGGAAACGTGTCAGTTCTTTGCTTGTATATTCATTTCATCTTTGATAGTAAAGCAGGTGGCTGATTCCTTGGTTGGCTGTGAAGGGGAGGGGTGGACAAGGGAAAATTCCGCCCCCCACCCCTTTACACCATTTCTCATTTTAATGAGGGGGAAAAAGCGACTGGACTAGGTCGTTGTTATCTGAAGTGTTTCTTCCCATGCATGAACTTCCCATCCCACTGACTTGGTTTCTCCCAGTTGGAAAGAGTTCATGTGAGGAGATGGGGGGCTCACATTAACTCCATCCTTCCCTTCCTGCTTGCAGCCCATGGCGAATTGTGGATGATTGCGGTGGAGCCTTCACTATGGGTGTCATTGGCGGCGGAGTCTTCCAGGCCATCAAGGGCTTCCGCAATGCCCCAGTTGTGAGTCCTGCTTTCCTCCAGGTGGTACAGGGGTCAGCTGTCTTGCCCACACAGGATACTGCTCTGCAAACTGCTTGGAGCTGGCAGTTATTTGCACTTATTCATTCTGGTGCTTGCTCACCTACTATGTGCCAGGCCTGGCTCCTGCATCTGGGGTTTTGGGGGAATTGCAAACATGGCCTCTGTTTCCCACCCCCTCACACACACACCCAACTGGGGTTTCTCTGTGGAAATGCTGTGCTGTCAAAACAGTCATCACCAAATCTTAAATATGTGTGCAAAGCCAGACAGATTTTATCTAGAGGCAGATTCTAGCTCAGAAACTTAGATAGAGGGAAGTTACAAGAGCTTAACTGGCAGAAGGAGGACAGCCTTAAAGTTGAGAAAATCCTTTTAATTTAACATAACCAACTCTGTCTCTTTCTCTGACCACCCCTCCTCCCCAGAAGATCCCATCAAATGTCATGGCTTTAAATGCCATCCATTTGCCAAGGTCTCTGCAATTTATATATCTATCCCTGTCTCTTCCCTTGACTCCTGGAACTCTTCTTTCCTGGATCTTTGCCCAAGTTTCTCATTTTCAAGGTTTTAGCACAAATGCCCCCTCCTTAAAGAGGCCTTTCCTGACTCCTCAGCCACAATCATATCTCTTTATCCTATTTCCTCTAGAGTGCATATTGCTGTCTGAAACTATCTTGTTTACCTTACCCTTGCTCACGATCTGTCTCTCCCACTAAAATGTGAGCTCTGAGAGGGCAGGGACCAGATCTACCTTGCCCACTGCTGTATCCCTTGCATAAAGCATGGTGCCTGGCATATAGTAGGTACTCATTAATCATTGAATGAATGAATTAGAACTTCTCTACCCAGCTCTGAAAATACCCATATTGGGGTGCTGTCCAGACCCCTAGTTCTTGGCTGCTTCTCGACATCTATACCCCTGATACCCCTAACAGGTCTCCCATCTCCTTCCTTCTCTAAAAAGCTGGAAACCCTTCCTTGACTCCCTTCCTTACTTTTCCCAGGGAATTCGGCACCGGCTGAGAGGTAGTGTCAATGCTGTGAGGATCCGAGCCCCCCAGATTGGAGGTGAGAGGAGCTTGGGGAGATATAGGAGATGAGATGGCAAAGTTGGGGGTGGTTGATCCTTTGGTTCTAGACTGCAATTTGGGCATCCAGATTCTAGCCCCAGCTCTGCCTGGGACTTCCCAGGGGGGTGACATTTTCCACCAATTTAATATGGAAGGGTAAGAATGTAGGTTCTGGAGTTTAGATCCAGGCCCTGGCTCTTCCCTGCTTTGTTACCTTGGGCTAGTGGCTTAACCTCTCTGAACCTCATCTGTAACTCTGTAACCTGGGGGTAATGGTAACAGTAACCACCTCATCAGTAATTTTGTAGTTTATGTAACATACATATTACTAAGTACTGGTTGCTATGCTAAACACTTTAATAATATTAACTTATTTAAAATTGCAGAAGTCAAATAACACACAGTACCTCGAACAGGTCCTGGCACACAGTAAGCCCTCAGTAAACATTTTAACTATCATTAACTGGCTTTCCTAACCTGTTTCCTTCTCCCTGAAACCAAGATCAGAATTCCATCTCTATATGGTGATTTATGAAGATCAAAGTTGCTCTGTTAAAAGCCATATAAAGATAAAATCTGCTTGTAAACACTTGTCAACTCTCTATGAAGGTAAAGGGAATGTCGATGTTAATTCTAGTCTGCTTGAAGCGGGAGCTACCACAGGATGGGGACGGACAGGGAATATTCCCTGGGAGTTTGCTGTCTGCTGTTGTATCTAGGTTTTTCTTCCCTATTCTTGGCCAGAGCATTCAAGCCTTGGAAGCCCCCAGACCCTGAGATGTGGATTCTTGGGATTTCCCAGGAATACTAATTGGGCCTTAGTCTCCCTACAGGTAGCTTTGCAGTGTGGGGGGGGCTGTTCTCCACCATCGACTGTGGCCTCGTGCGGCTACGGGGCAAGGAGGATCCCTGGAACTCCATCACCAGTGGAGCATTGACCGGGGCTGTGCTGGCTGCCCGCAGTGAGTGACCCCTGCCCCCGTCCCCAACCCCTTCCACCGTATTCTGCCTGCCTTCACCTCTGTATCTCTGCCCCCTCACTCCTTCAGGTGGCCCACTGGCCATGATGGGCTCAGCGATGATGGGGGGCGTCCTGTTGGCCCTCATCGAAGGTGTTGGCATCCTCCTCACTCGCTACACAGCCCAGCAGTTCCGAAATGGTAAGTACCTGGTGGGCGATGGTCAGGGAGAGGTGGGAAGTGCTCTGCCTAGCCTCTTCCACTCATCCTTACCTGATTCTCCCTTCTCCAGCACCCCCATTCCTGGAGGACCCCAGCCAGCTGTCCCCTAAGGAGGGTAGCCCGGCCTCAGGCTATCCCAGCTATCAGCAATACCATTGAGGAAGCCACCGCCTGCCACCGCCACCATGGGAGCTGCTCCTCGCTTCCCTCCCCGCTGATCTACCTCGAAGGGAGGGCTGGCTCCCAGTTAGCCCTGGGACCCTCCAGAGAGGGCTTCTACTGTGCTCCCTTGTCCCAGGGTGGGGGTGGGGCACCCCAGCTGCCCTGACAGATGGGTCCCCTTTTTCCTCTCTCAGGGCACCCCAGCCCCACACTTACATGTAACAAGCTCTCACCCCAACTCCTTTGTGTGGCACCCTGATGAGTATTTAAAGCCAGTTTTGAAATGCCTGTGTATGGACTCCTTGAGCCGCCCATGGGGACCCCTCTTCAGGACAAGGGACAAAGCCCTCTGCAGGGACTGAAAAGCCCTAGGACTTGGAGTCTCACAGCAAATGGGCTTTAGTAACTGTCTGTGGAATGGATGAGCAGGAAGGGAGAAGGAATGAATGTGTGAATAAGGGTATGTGGGGCCAAGTGATGAATCATAAGCAGACAGAGGAACAGACTTGGGAAAGAAGTGAGGGAACACCCAATTACTGGGGGTGGGGGTGGTTCTGCACGTTGCACCCCTGACCTTCATACATGCACACCAATACCCTGACCCCTCCTCCACAAGCCCCCACTGTCAAGGCTGGGAAATCTGACCTCACAAGGAGCCCTTTCTTTCTGGATACTTGTCACTGCATTTGTGAAGATTATCCCCCAACATATGGCCTCACTATGGACCTGGAATGGAAAGTAGGGGTCAGGGAGACCCAGGGTCTTCCAAGAAGGTGCCCTGTGTCAGTCTCCCCTTCTGTCACAGAGACACTTTTCTGCTCTCCTATGCTCAGTGTTGTCAGGTTTTTTTTTAAAGGACAACCACAAAATAACCAGAAGTGAGTTTTCATTTTAGGGTGGGGGGGTTACAGATTTTTCTGGATGGAAATCAGCCCCAAATGTTGTCACTTCTGTGCAGACCTCTACATGGGTGGGGCAAACATTGTCTCCGCTGGGGTGCAAATGCCACAGGGAGGCACAAAAGCTATCTGAGGAATCAATGGTTTCCTGTGCAAATTGGTCCAGTGGTAAATGCCCTCATGGGAGACATAAAAATCGTCCCTTTCACGCAAGCCATTGCAAAGAGGTGGAAACGCCTACCCATTCTCCTGTACAAAACGGGTCCATGGGGATGCAAAGGCTGAGTCCCTGGGCCTCTCAAGGCCTGGGAGTCCTCAGAGTGATGACAGCTGCAACACCTCCTGCTTGAGCCACTCAGTACCAGGCAGTGCGAGGCCACTTGACCAAGGGCCCGGGGAGAGCAGAGCAGAGGCAAGGCCGGGGCCTGGAACCCTGGCTCCACAGGCCCTCCAGCAGCAGCACCAGGAACGCCTCTGGGACCGGCGCGCCAGTCAGACCCACGGTACCACAGGTCCACTACCTCCTTTGGTTCCGCCCCTTTTGGGTCCTTCAGCTGCCCTTGCCCCTCCAGGGCCTCATCCCCCTGTATCTCCGGATCTCGCCCGGCTCCCATCAAACGCCGGCGACTAATTCCTCCAGGCTTTTCCCTTCCGGGAGTCCGCAGGCTCCGCCCCCTAGGGCCCGCCCTCTTCCTATCATTGCGCGCAGCCCTAGGCTGCTGAAGGCCCCGCCTCCTCCGTATGGCGACTCGGGCTCGGAGGAGGTCCAGTCCCCAAGGTCTCTTCCTGGTCCCCTCCAAATGGGCTCCGCCCCTACAGGCCCCTTACTATGGACAGGTTCCCGGCCCTCAGCAGCCTCTACCTGTTCCCATCTTCAGGTCCCGCTCCCAGGTCCCGCCAAACACCCGGGCACTCCGCCCACTTGTGGCGCCCCTGGGATCGCATTCACATTCCCAGGTGCGGAGGGCGGCCAGACCTGCGGGGCCTTGAATCGGTTCTGCGCGCCCTCCAACCCGGGTGTCTGGACTGCTCTGGCTCCTCCGTGCCCTGGCCGGGGCGGGGCTCGGAGTGGGATGCTTCTTTTCCCAGAAGAAGGGAATGCGGGCTCGCACTCTGGGTTGTTTCGTTGGGGAGGGACTACAGGGACCGAAGGAGGGTGGAAGATGGAGAGAACAAGAGAGAGGAGAGAAACGGAGATGATGAGATGAAGAAGGAGAGAGAGACGAAGAGACATGCACATAGGGAGATAGGTGGAGAGGTAGAGAGACAGATGGAGGCAGAGAGAGACAGGCAAGAGATAAATGAAAGGAGACAGAGACAAGGAGAAAGGGCAGAGACAGTAAGAGAAATACAAGAAGTCGTATAAGGGTCAGAAATGCAGGTAGGGAGAGGGAAGGTATTGGGCATCAGATGCAGGTAAACGCGGGAGAGAAAGCGAGGAGAGGGTAGAGGTGTGAGCTGGGTTCAGGGGCTAGACCTGCAGGGAGCTGTCAGGCCGCCTGCCCACCCAACCACCTGCAAGGCCACAGGGAGGCAGATGCCTGACTTGCCCCATCTTTCTCTCTCTGGCTCTGATTTAATCCCATCTACTTCCAACAAGGATTTTGCTCAAGTTCTTCCCCCTGTCCTTTTCCTGCTTCCTCCCCGCCTTAGCCCCATGTCTGCCTCTGTCTTGATCTGTCTCTCAGCCCTCCCCCATTTTTCTGCTTTGGTCTCCCTGGCTGGTGGCTGTCACACTGTGACTCCTGTGGCCCCGGAGTTTGCCACCCACTTGTCTGCATGGGGAGAAGGAAAATATTTGGTGGGGGAGGAGCATTAAGGAGGTGGACAGAATCAGGGAAGAGCAAGGAGGTCCAGCCCCGACAATGGGGTGGGGGTCACCTCGCCCACTTCCTCAGGAAGAGACCCTGAAAGGCCAGGGAGAGAGACAAAGAGAATCGGAAGGATAGGGAGAAAGACGCAGATAGCAAAAGAGAGAAGCAGGAGTTTACAGAGAGACCAAAGGAGAGACAGATGCAGAGAAAGATATCAAAAAAAGAGACAGAGAAGGTAAGAAAGAAGGGAGAGAGTCACAGCAGAGAGAGAACTTTACTCTGAGTCTGGGGGTTGCTGATCTGAGAGTTCATGTTTCCTCTGTTCTCTTAGTGGCACTTGGAGAACAGCAGACATGCAGGGCAGCTCTGACCCCTCCACACACACCCTCCTGCCACCTTTAGAGATCAGTGCTTTGATCTTGACAACTGGGAACCATCTCAACAGGCCCAGCTAGGGCCAACGAATGGAGCTGATAAATGGGGACCATCTCTGGGAAATCTGCAGCGTCATCAAATTACCTGCACGTTGAAGAGGAGGGATGTGCCAAAGATCACCTCTGAGGTGACAGAGTGACCGTCTTTCCTTTTTTTTTTGAGACAGAGTCTCACTCTGTTGCCCAGGCTAGAGTGCCGTGGCGTCAGCCTAGCGCACAGCAACCTCAAACTCCTGGGCTCAAGCGATCCTTCTGTCTCAGCCTCCCGAGTAGCTGGGACTACAGGCACAGTGGCAGCTGGTCTTTCTGTCCTCATTTACATTTGAAGAAACTAAAGCACAAAGAGGTTAAGCAACTTGCCCATGGCTATCCTGCCTGAAAGTGGCAAGGCTGGGAGTTAAATCCTTATTTATTTATTT
>NW_012149596.1:2073315-2074017 GCF_000956105.1 Propithecus coquereli | reverse complement strand
AGCTGAGCCATCGCGCCTGGCTGTGCAGTTTTTATTGTACATCAGTTATACCTCAACAAAGCTGTTTGTTTATTTATTTATTTATTTATTTATTTGAGATGGGGTCTTGCTATGTCACCCAGGCTGGAGTGGAGTGGTTCTTCACAAGCGTGATCATAGCTCACTACTGCATCAAAATCCTGGGGTCAACTGATCCTCCTGCCTTAGCCTCCTGAGTAGCTGGGACTACAGATGCACACCATTGTGCCCCTGTGCCCAGCAAGACATTTTTAAAGCTCACAAAAGAACTCAGATATAACTACCAATAAAGGTTATCTTAAAAACTTAAAAAAATAAAAGATTCAACCAAATGCAACACAGGCAATTACCAGAAACAAGCTGATGATTAGTCCTTATAATAGACCCTGAAGACAGGGTTCTAGATGACCAAACCCAGGCAATGGGAACATGTCCCAAAGCCCAAATGGTCTCTTGTAGACAACCAGGTAGCTTTTTCTTTTAACCTCAACTGAAACTGTTCTACTTGACCTGTAGTATTTATGTAAGTACAGCAAGAAGTGTTTGCTAAAGCATAAACTCCCCCTTGGCAAGCCAAAGGAAATCAAGGATTATGCATTTGTTCATTACAAGTCTAGCTAATGAATTTAAATTAAATTTTTTTTTTTTTTTGAGACAGAGTGTCAGTGTGTTGCCCGGGCTAGC
>NW_012149596.1:2065083-2073265 GCF_000956105.1 Propithecus coquereli | reverse complement strand
GCTTGAGCCCAGGAGTGTGAGGTTGCTGTGAGCCTGGCTGATGCCATGGCACTCATTCTAGCCCAGGCAACAAAGCGAGACTCCGTCTCAAAAAAAAAAAAAAATAGCCAAGCATAGGCCCGGTGTGGTGGCTCACGCCTGTAATCCTAGCACTCTGGGAGGCGGAGGCTGGAGGATTGCTTGAGCTCAGGAGTTCAAGACCAGCCTGAGCAAGAGTGAGACCCCATCTCTACTAAAAATAGAAAAATTAGCCAGGCGTGGTGCCACGTACCTGTAGTCCTAGCTACTTGGAAGGCTGAGGTAGGAGGATTGCTTGAGCCCAGGAGTTTGAGGTTGCAGTGAGCTATAATGACGCCATGGCACTCTATCCTGGGCAACAGAGCGAGACTCTGTCTCAAAAAAAAAAAAAATAGCCAAGTATGGTGGCATGTGCCTGTAGTCCCAGCTACTCAGGAGGCTGAGGCAGGAAGATCGCTGGAGCCCAGGAATTCGAGGCTGCAGTGAGCTGTGATTGGACCTCTGCACTCCAGCCTGGGCAACAGAGCAAGACCCTGTCTTTAAAAAAAAAAGAAAAGAAAAAGAAAAAGACAAAACACCCAATCAAAAAGCAAGCAAAGGATGTGCAAAAGCACTTCACAAAAGTGGAAATACGGCAGAAGCGATGGCTCACACCTGTAATCCTAGCACTCTGGGAGGCCAAGACAGGAGGATCACTTGAGGTCAGGAGTTCAAGACCAGCCTGAATAAAATAGAAAAAATTAGCTGGGCGTGGAGGCACGTGCCTGTAGTCCCAGCTACTTGGGAAGCTGAGGCAAGAGGATCCCTTGAGCCCAGGAGTTTGAAGTTGCAGTGGGCTGTGATGACGCCACAACACTCTAGCCCCGGGTGACAGAGCAATACTGTGTTTCAAAAAAACAAAAAACAGGAAATCCAAATGGCCAATAAATATATGAAAATATGTTCACAGTAAATCAGAGAGCTATGAATTAAAACAATAAAATTTTATTTTATATCAATCAGATGGGCAAAAAAATTTAAAAGCTTATAATATCAAGTGTTGGCATGGATTTCTAGAAACAAGGTGTCTCATTCACAGGTGATGAGAACCTAATGGATACAACAATTATTTTGGAAAAGTGTTTGGCAGTATCTACTAGAGTTGTATATATGGACACCTATCACTCGCCAATGCCACTTTTAGGTATATACTAAACAGGAATGTGTACAAATGTTACCAAAGACACAAAAGAATGTTTATAGCAGCTCTATTCATAATAGCTGCAAGCTAAAACTTCCCAAATGCACGTCAGACAAAGAATGGATAAATAAAGTGTGGTGTGTTCACACAATGGAATACTGCAGAGGCGGGAGGATCACTTTAGGTCAGGAGTTCGAGATCAGCCTGAGCAACATAGTGAGACCCCGTCTCTATAAAAAATTAAAAAATCAGCTGGGTGTGGTGGCTCATTCCTGTAGTTCCAGCTACTCGGGAGGCTGAGGCTGGGGGATTGCTTGAGCCCAGGAGTTTGAGGCTGCAGTGAGGTATTAAAGTGATTGTGCCACTGCACTCCAGCCTGTGCAAAAGACCCTGTCTCAAAAGAATATTTATATATAGAAGGTAAAAGGAATGACGTGGGCTAAACCTATAACTGGTAAAGAAGCAGCAGTCACTCATATCAGCCAGGATAGGGGATGTTTGGTCATTTTGTGGTTTGGTCAATACTAATATTTTTGTCTGTGCCAAGACTTGATTACAGAATGGTCTTGTTTTTGTCTTGGTCCGTCATGGTCACAGAGCAGCTTTGTCTGATATTGGTATCTTGTGGAATGGTTTATATTTCACAGAAGAACAGTGACAGGAGTGTTAGGCCAGCTGTCACAACACCAAGCCTTAGGTGACGAATCAGGCCAGCTCCTGGATGTCAGGGACTGCGTTTGTCTTTCTCAATATCTCTTTTTTCCAAGGTCAATGTTGTGATTGCCCTGCAGAGGTGGGATGAACCCACATGCATACCAAATTTGGTTCAAATATCAAGTCTGATAATGCCACACATACACCAAGAAAGTATGAAAAGTTTGTTACTCACATAATGAGGCTTTCTGGAGAGTGCAGAGCTGGCTCCCAAGTAGGTCTGAAAATGTCTTGAAAGAGCAGGGGAAAAAGATGGGTTTGGGATTTTACTGTGGTTAGGAGGTGGGGCTGGGTGAGGGGTCCCACACATGGACTGCAGCTCGGGTGGTTAGAACTTCCTGCCAGTGCCAAAAAAGGGAGCACCCAGGCTTTCTTATCAGCTTGCCCAGATGTGGAGGAATATGGTAAGGGGGTACAGGGGAAGGGTAAAGCTTAAAAACTGTCAGCAGTCAATCATGAAAAATGGAGTCAGACTATTACAGTCAGATGACGTCAGGCCACTGGACAGAAATGGAAAATATTCTGATCTTCACCATTGCCCCGATTTCACAGATCTGCAGGGGGCTCAGAGAAAGTTGTCTGTAGTAGGATTAAGGTTAGTCTCCCCTGCTCCCTTTGTTGCAGAATGAGTTGTTGAGTCCTCTGATGTGACAATGGCTGTGCGGTGCAGTGATATTTAAGACTCTAGAGTGCAGATAGCTATTTGAGATTCTGTTTTTATTAACAATTCTTCTGGGCATATACCCAGAAGTAGGATTGCTGGATCATATGGTAGTTCTACTTTTAATGTTTTGAGGAACCTCCATGCTGTTTTCCATAGTGGCTGTACCATTTTACATTCCCACTAACAGTGTACAAGGATTGTAATTTTCCACATACTCACCAACACTTATCACTTTGAATGTAAATGGGTTAAATTCTCAACTTAAAAGGTATAGACTGGCTAATGAGACTTAAAAAACGTGATACAACTATATGCTGCCTATAAGAAAAACACTTTACCTGTAAAGAGACATATAGACTGAATATAAAGGGATGGAAAAAGATATTCCATGCAAATGGAAACCAAAAGCGAGCAGGAGTAGCTGTACTTATATCAGATAAAACAGACTTTAAGTCAAAAACAGTAAAAAAAAACCAAACAAACCAAAAAAGTCATTATACAGTGATAAAGGGATAAATCCAGCAAGATGATATAACAATTCTAAATATATATGCACTCAACACTGGAATACCGAGATTCATAAAGCAAATATTACTAGATTTAAAAAGAGATATAGACTCCAACACAATAATATTTGGGGATTTCAACACCCCACTGCCAGTGTTAGACAGATAACCTAGACAGAAAATCAACAAAGAAACTTTCATTTTAAACTGGACTTTAGACCAAATGGACCTAACAGACATTTACAGAACATTTTATCCAACAACTTCAGAATACACGTTCTTCCTATCAGCACACAGAACATTCTCCAGGATAAACTATATGTTAGGTCACAAAACAAGTATCAACAAATTTTTAAAAATTGAAATCATATCAAGTATCTTCTCAGACCACAATGGAATAAAACTAAAAATCAATATCAAGAGGAACTTCGAAAATTAAACAAATACATGGAAAATAAACAACATTTCCTGAATGACCATTGGATCAATGAAGAAATTAGATGGAAATAAAAATATTTCTTGAATTAAATGAAAATAGAAACACAATATACCAAAACCTGCAGGATATAGTAAAAGCAATGCTAAGAGGGTAGTGTATGGCAATAAATGTCTACATCAAAAAAGTGGAAAGATTTCAAATAAACAGTCAAATGGGCTGGGCGTGGTGGCTCACGCCTGTAATCCTAGCACTCTGGGAGGCCGAGGAGGGTGGATCGTTTGAGCTCAGGAGTTCGAGACCAGCCTAAGCAAGAGTGAGACCCAGTCTCTACTAAAAAAATAGAAAATTAGCTGAGCATTGTAGGGCATGCCTGTAGTCCCAGCTACTTGGGAGGCTGAGGCAGGAGGATCACTTGAGCCCAGGAGCTTGAGGTTGCTGTGAGCTAGGCTGATGCCACGGCACTCTATCCCAGGCAACAGAGTGAGACTCTGTCTCAAAAAAAAAAAAAAAAAAAAACAAACAAATGATGCACTTCAAGGAATTAGAAAAGCAAGAACAAATGAAACCCAAAATTAGCATAAGGAGAGGAATAATAAAGATCAGAGCACAACTAAACAAAATAGATACTAAAAAACAATATAAAGGATCAATGAAATGAAAAGTTGGTTCTTTGAAAAGATAAGCAAAATTGATAAACTGCTAGATAAACTAGCCGAGAAAAGATCCAAATAAACAAAATCAGAAATGAAAAAGGAGACATTACAATGATACCACAGAAATACAAAAGATCATCAGAGACTATTATAAACAATTATATGCTAACAAACTGGAAGATAGAGGAAACAAACTCTAGGTAGAGGAAATGGATAAATTCCTGGAAACATACAACCTACCAAGATTGAATCAAGAAGAAATAGGAGACCTGACTAGAGCAGCAAGATTGAATCAATAATAAAAAGTTTCCTAACAAAGAGGTTCCCAGGACCAGATGGATTCTCTGCCAAATTCTACCAAACTTTCTAAGAAGAACTAATATGAATTCTCCTCCAACTATATCAGAAAATTGAACAGGAGGGACTTCTCTCTAACTCATGCTACAAAGCCAGCATTACCATGATACCAAAACTAGACAAGGACACAACAGAAAAAGAAAACAACAGGCCAATATCCCTGATATTGATGAATATAGATGTGAAAATCCTCAACAAAATACTAGCAAACCAAATTCAACAGCATATAAAGAAGATAATATGCCATGATCAACTGGGATTTACACCAGGGATGTAAGGATGATTTAATTTATGCAAAAGATTAAATGTGATACATCACATCAACAGAATGAAGGACAAAAACCATATGATCATCTCAATAAATACAGAAAAAGTATTTGATAAAATTCAACATCCCCTCATGATAAAAACTCTCAACAAACTAGGCATAGAGACAGAGCAATCAGGCAAGAGAAAGAAACAAAAGGCATCCAAATTGGAAAAGAGAAAGTCACATTATTCATCTTTGCAGATGACGTGATCTTATACTTAGAAAAACCTAAAGACTACAGCAAAAAACTCAAAGCTTATAAGCAAATTCAATAAAGTTGCAGGACCCAAAATCAACATACAAAATTCAGGCCGGGAGCGGTGGCTCACGCCTGTAATCCTAGCACTCTGGGAGGCTGAGACGGGTGGATTGTTTGAGCTCAGCAGTTCAAGACCAGCCTGAGCAAGAGCGAGACCCTGTCTCTACTAAAAAAAATAGAAAGAAATTATCTGAACAACTAAAAATATACAGAAAAAATTAGCCAGGCATGGTGGCGCGTGCCTGTAGTACCAGCTACTCAGGAGGCTGAGGCAGGAGAATCGCTTGAGCCCAGGAGTTTGAGGTTGCTGTGAGCTAGGCTAACGCGATGGCACTCACTCTAGCCAGGGCAACAGAGTGAGACTCTGTCTCAAAAAAAAAAAAAATTCAGTAGCATTTCTATAGTCCAGTAATGAAATAGCCAAAAAAGAAATCAAGAAGGCAATTCAATTTACAATAGCTGCAAAAAAAAAAAAATACTTCGGAATAAATTTACTCAAGGAGGTGAAAGATCTTCATAAGAAAAACTACAAGACACTGATAAAAGAAATTGAAGAGGACACAAAGAAATGGAAAGACATCCCTTGCTCTTGGATCAGAAAAATTAATATTGTTAAAATAACCATACTGCCCAAAGCAATATACAGATTCAATGCAATCTCTATCAAAATACCAATATTATTTTTTTCACAGAAATAGAAAAAACAATCCTAAAATTTATATAAAACCAAAAAGACCCAGAATAGCCAAAGCAATCATGAGCAAAAAGAACAAAGCTGGAGACATCACACTACCTGACTTCAAAATATACTACAAGGCTATAGTAACCAAAACAGCATATATTAGTATAAAAATAGACACATAGACCAATGGAATAGAATAAAGAACCCAGATATAAATTCACATATTTACAACCAACTGATTTTGGACAAAGGTGCCAAGAACATACACTGGGGAAAAGGACACCCTTTTCAATAAATGGTGCTGGGATAATTAATTAACCACATGCCGAAGAATGAAACTGGATCCCTGTCTCTCACCGTTTACAAAAATCAACTCAAAATAGACTAAAGACTTAAACGTAAGACCTGAAACAAGCTGGACACGATGGTTCACACCTGTAATCCTGCACTTTGGGAGGATGAGGTGGGAGGATTGCTTGAGGTCAAGAGTTTGAGACCAGCCTGAGCAAGAGCAAGATCCCATCTCTAACAAAAATAGACAAAATTAGCCAGGTGTGGTGGCGCATGCCTGTAGTCCCACTTACTCGGGAGGCTGAAGCAGGAGGATCACTTGAGCCCAGGAGTTTGAGGTTGCAGTGAACTATGATCATGCCACTGCACTTTAGCCTGGACAAACAGAGCGAGATCCTGTCTTAAAAAAAAAAAAAAAAAAAGACTGAAACTATAAAACCACTAGGAAAAAACAGGGAAATTAGTTCAGGACATTGGTCTAGGCAGAGATGTTATAGCTAAGACCTCAAAAGCACAGACAACTAAAACACAAATAGACAAATGGCACTATGTTAAACTAAAAGGCTTCTGCACAACAAAGGAAACAATCAACAGAATAAAGAGACAACCTATTGAATGGGAGAATATATTTTCAAACTATTCATCTGACAAGGTACTAATATCCAGAACATATAAGGAACTCAACTCAACAATAAAAAAACCCCAAATAATCCAATTAAAAAGTGGGCAAAAGACATGAATAGACAATTCTCAAAAGAAGGCATATGAATGACCAACATATGAAAAAATGCTCAACAGCACTAATCATCAGGCAAATGCAAATCGAAACCACTGTGAGATATCATCTTACCCCAGTTAGGGTGGCTATTATTAAGAAGACAAAAAAATAACAGATACTGGCTAGGATGTGGAGAAAAGGGAACTCTTACACACACTTTTGGTGGGAATGTAAACTAGTACAGCCACTATGGAAAATGGTATCGAGATTTCTCAAAAAACTAAAAGTAAGTACAATCCAGCAATCCCACTGCTGGATATCTCTTCAAAGGAAAAGAAATCAGTATATCAAAGGGAAACCTGCACTTTTGTATTTATTGAGGTACTATTCACAATAGCAAAGATATAGAAGCAACCTAAGTCTCTATTGATCAACCAATGGATAAAGAAAATGTGGTATATATACACAATGGCCATACTATTAATATTTGGCCACAAAAAAGAATTAAAACGTGTCATTTGTAGCAATGTGGATGGAACTAGAGGTTTTAATGTTAAGTGAAATAAGCCAGGCACAGAAAGACAAATACTGCATGTTTTCACTCATATGTGGGAACTAAAATAATTGATCCTGGCTGGCTTTCCAATTATATAAAGATTGGGAAAAAAATAAAATATTGGAAAAAAAAGAATAGAATGATACCAGAGGCTGGGAGGGATGTGAGGGTGAGACGGGGAAATGAAGAGAGGTTGGTGAATGCGTACAAACTTATAGATAGAAGAATAAGCTCTAATGTTTGATAACAGATTAGGGTGGCTATAGTTAGCAACAGTATATTGTATATTTCAAAGTAGCTACATGAGAGGACTTGAAATGTTACCAATACATAGAAATGATAAATACTCAAGGTGATGGGTATGACAAATACTCTGAGTTAATCATTAAACATTCTATGCATGTAAGAAATACTCATATGTACTCCATAAATATGTAAAATATCTTTCAATAAAAGAAAAAAAAAACCTTGGGGAAAAAAGGGTAGATCTCATAGCAAGGGTTCATAACACACACACACACACACACAAAGAAAAAAAACTAAACTAAAATACCCCACAAAGAGGTACAAGGGAACTTTTGGAGGTGATGGAGATTTATAACCTTGATTGTTGCGATAGTGTCGTGATCATATGCATATGTCAAACTCACAAATTGTATCCATTAGACATGTGCAGTTTTTTTGTTTTGTTTTGTTTTGTTTTGTTTTGAGACAGCGTCTCACTGTGTTGCCAGGGCTAGAGTGCCGTGGTGTCATCCTAGCTCACAGCAACCTCAAACTCCTGGGCTCAAGCGATCCTCCTGCCTCAGCCTCCCGAGTAGCTGGGACTACAGGC
>NW_012149596.1:2061213-2064153 GCF_000956105.1 Propithecus coquereli | reverse complement strand
CTGGGACTACAGGCATGCGCCACCATGCCCAGCTAATTTTTTCTATATATTTTTAGTTGTCCAGCTAATTTCTTTCTATTTTTTTTAGTAGAGACTAGGTCTCGCTCTTGCTCAGACTGGTCTCAAACTCCTGAGCTCAAATGATCCGCCCTCCTCAGCCTCCCAGAGTGCTAGGATTACAGGAATGAGCTACTGCACCTGGCCAAAAAAAATTTTTTTTTTGAAACAGAATCTCACTCTGTCACCAGAGCTAGAGTGCAGTGGTATCATCATAGCTCACTGCAACCTCAAACTCCTGGGCTCAAGGGATCCTTCTGCCTCAGCCTCCCTAGTAGCTGGGACTACAGGTGTGCACCACCATGCCCAGCTATTTTTTTCTTTTTGTAGAGATGGGGTCTTGCTATGTTGCCCAGGCTGGTCTCAAACTCCTGGCCTCAAGCTGTCCTCCTGCCTCCGCCTCCCAAAGTAGTAGGATTACAGGTGTGAGCCACCGTGCCCAGCCTGAATTTAAATTTAAACCAATTTATTGGGCTTCTAGAGTAGAAGTTGTGTCATTTCTGGCATCCACTAAGATCAGAGACAAGTTTGGACCACCTTTTCCACCACTGTGGGAATTACGACGCACAAGAAGAAAGTCAGCCGTCCCTAATGAGAGTTCTTCCGAGTAGCACATGCTTGCCTCGTGTTTGGAGTTTTCTGGATATCTTCAGGGAAACATGGCCCACAGGAGGGTGGTTATTTTAAATATCTGAACGTCTCCAACTATTATCCTGAGTACACAGGCAAAGTCAGTGTGCAGCCGGCAGGTGTAAACCCAATATCTACATAAGTAGCAATATGTATCCTAGTGGGGCACACACTGCATTAGGACTAGATGTATCACTTATTACAGCAGGACAAAGCTAATTTGTATCCCTCACGGAGAACAAATGTCTTGAATGGAGTTAAACAGTAGCAGAAAAACAGGATGGACAGTTTCTGAAGAAAACAAACGGCACTGAAGTTAGTTCCCATTCACTAGAGGCTGGGTTATGCAGATAGGGTTATGACCTCAGCAGATGCATTTTGTGAGGTCAACGTCCAACATTTACAAGATCAAGATTTGAGATTAGCTTTTTGAGGGACACGTAAGCACCAGAGGGGACCTATAGAAAGAAAGCTATCTTCTGTGGTATTTAAAAGAATGGCTATTAAATTGTTGTCAGTTTCAGAAGGAGGTACGCATTGGGGGAGGGAGTGCGAGATCAGCAATGGAATTGAGAGCAGTAGCCTTGATCTGAGAAAACAAACAAGAGAGTTTCCATTTTTTTCTTAAGTGACAGAGGAAAACCATAAAAGGTCAGAAGTAACAGAGTGAAAATAAGGGAAATCATACTGAGAAACATTTTAGTTGGTTACTGTAATGCAAAGTGTCAGGGTATAATGATAGTCAAAATTAACAGTGGAATAAAAAACTGGGTGCTGAAGAATCAAAAATTATTGTTGTCTTATCATCTTAGGCAGAAGCTGTCCACCTCTGCAGTCATCAGCTTCTAGAGAGTTCCTAAGAATCCTCAGTTTGAAGCCTAGTCCATTGTGGCTCAAGGGCAGCTTTCCCTTTGGTCATGCAGGATGTATTTAGGTGGGCATTTTAGAAATGCAGCTTGAAACCTGCTAGGGAGACTTCAGGAGGCATCATATGTGTCTCTAGTAATGTTAAGTCCCATTAACCTGTAATAGGGTAGACTCTAGGGTTCAAGGGAAATTCTAAAACCTGTGGAGTGGTCTTTTTTGGCTCAGAAGTAACTAACTAGGGGCAGTCCCCAAAAGGGTTAGATCTTGTCGCGGTCAAGGCCAATGGCAATACATTTGTCTCTGGAAATCTGAGGGTTTCTCAGCAATGCATTGATTTTACTTTTAAAATTTCATTAGCTCTCTCTACTTTTCCGGAAGATTATGGATGATAATGGCTGTAGATTTTCTGAGTAAAAGTTGAAACTTTACAGAGTGCTTTTTGCCCCAGTTTTAAAATTGTTTTATTTTTTAAAAATTTACTTTATTGTGGTAGAACACTTAACATGAGATCTACCCTCTTAACAAAATTTTAAGTGTATGATACAGTATTGTTGACTCGAGGTAAAATGTTGTGTAGCAGATCTCTAAAGTTTATTCATCTTGCTTGAGTAAACTTTATGCCAGTTAATTAGTAACTCCCCATTTTCCCCTCCCTCCCCCCAGCCCTGGCAACCACCATTTTACTTTCCATCTCTGTGAATTTGAAGTTGGATCATATAGCATTTGTCTTCTTGTGACTTGTTTATTTCACTTAGCATAATGTCCTAAGGTTCATCTTTGTTTTAAGGGGGGGGTTGTCAGAATGTCCTTCCTTTTTAAGGCTGAATAATACTCCATCATATGTATATATCACACTCAACATCAATGGGTTGCTTCCACCTTTTGGCCATTGTGAATAATGATGCTGTGAATATGAGTGTGCAGAAATCTCTTGAGTTCCTACTTTCAATTCTTTTGAGTGTGTACCCATATGTGAAATTGCTGGATCATATTACTTTTTCTTTTTGAGTATGAACTACCTACAACACAATTAAATTAAGGAAAGCCTCTAAATTAAGGGAGTCTCTAGCAGGTCCGCACAGGGAGTGGATAGTTTCCTAACAGAGATAAGCCATCATGGGATTCTCCTTGTTCAGGTAATTCAGGAGGATCAGTGTTGTAGCAGTGGGTAGTGACGTGTGAAGGGCAGCAGCAGTATTTCTTAGGCTCTGCCTTGGCTCGTGGATCTAATAAAAGACTAAAATAAACAACAGGCTCCTGGTGATTCCCATGTAATTGAGGTGATAGTGCTAATACTTGCTTAGACAACATAAACAAAAAGGGAAATGGGGCCGGGCGCGGTGGCTCACGCCTGTAATCCTAGCTCTCTGGGAGGCCGAGGCGGGC
>NW_012149596.1:2004136-2060893 GCF_000956105.1 Propithecus coquereli | reverse complement strand
CATTTTAAGTGGCTTAAAATCCTTTCTGGAACAACATATGGGTAATATTTATATATGTATCTATGTATATGTGTATGTATGTATCTATATATGTATCTATCTACGGAAAAACAAATAGATACAGTAAAATAAAGACAGAGACAGGAGGGGGTTTGGAAAGATGAAGGGAGAGAGACTCAGAGACAAGGAGAAACAGATGGGGAGAGGAAGACACAGAGAGAGTTGTGGGCCCATAGGACAAAAAGAAAAACACAGCCATGGAGAGATGAAGGGACAGGCAAAGAGAGGAGGAGAGGATGGAAAGAAGCATTTATTGAGGTCCTACTGGATGTGATTTTTAATAAACCTTCAACGCCACTCTCAAGGGGTAGTTACTAGTAACCCCTCTTTATGAAGGTGAAGGGCTGAGCTTTAGAATGGTGAACTGAGCTGTCCATGGTCATATCACCTGGATTGAACCCATTTCCCAAGTAAAGGGCTTGGCCCACAGCAAGCAGCCCATAACTGTTTATCCAATGAACAAAGTAAAGTCCATCTCCTCCCCAAGGAGGGAGAGGTGGGGACCGGACCCCTATTCTACTCCACTGAGTCAATTTTTCCTCCCTGTCTGCTAATGGAAGAGCAAAGTCTGTTGCCCCAGCAACTGCCCTCCGACTGCCATAGCAACCGCCGGTGCAGGCTTCTGCTCTCCACCTTGTCCCTTGGGCATTTCCATGGCGACGGGCGGGATGCAGGGGCTGCCAGAGCCCCGTGGCTGCGCCTGCGTAGAGTGACGGATGGGGGTGGGCAGGAGGGGGCCCGGTTCTCAGGCATGCGCAGCCGCAGAGCGCTGCAGCCTTGCCAGCTCGCCCGGGCGCTGCGCACTTGACTGCCAGTCTGCCCGTCCGGAGCCCGGCTCGCTAGGGCAGCATGGCGGGGTCGCCGCTGCTCCGCGGGCCGCGGGCCGGGGGCATCGGCCTTTTGGTGTTGCTGCTGTTGGGCCTCCTTCGGCCGCCCCACACACTCTGCGCACGGCCGGGAAAGGTGCGATCCCTGCCCGGCGCGGGGTGGGGGTGGGGATGGGATGCTGAGGGCGAGGGTTGGTGCCACGCTGCCTCATCCTCGCTGGAGCCAGCTCCGGGGACTGGCGGAGAGATCTGGCAGGAGTGGCCTGGGTTCTGGCCTCAGGTCCGCGCCCAGGCAGTGTCAGCGCACCCGAGACTGGGCCCGGTCTCTGCGTGTGCGGGTGGCATTGTCCCGGGCTCAGTCAGTAGCCGCGCCCTGCCCACTCCTCCGCACCCTGGGCCTGACCCGGCCTCGTCCCGCCCGCCGCCTGTGGTGCTGTCCATGGCACTAGGGTGCATTAAGGAAGGATGTGCGCGCATCTTTATGTGTGCGTGTGATGGGATGACAGCGGTGTAGGGCTGTCGTGTCCTTGTAAGTGTGTGTCCTTAGGTTTGACCGTTTCCAGGCGTCCTACAAAGGTGCTGTGTGTGATACTGGAGATACTGGAAGTGCTTCTGTGTGCGACTTTTTTGTGGGCTCGATTGTTTTCTCAGTGACATTGTGTGTACTTGTGAATCCTCAAGTGTGATGGCGTGGCCTATGGGCGTGTTTTTCTGTGTGTCTGTGTGTTTTTGTTTGGGAAGGAGTGGTCTTTGCATCTCCGTGTGCACATGCCTCGTTGGTTCTGTTGGACTGAGTGCTGGGATTTTGTGTGTGTTCATAAGGCTGTTTCTCTGTGTTTCTTTGTGGAGCTGTGTCATCGTGGGGGAGAGAAGCCATGATGTCTCCTGCTGCACTGTGTCTTTAAGGGTGGTGTGTCCTTGTACCTGGGTAGCTTGGTGAGTGTAACTGCATGAGCAGCCGTGGATGAGAATGGGTGCAGTTCCTTGCAGGTGGTTGTGGCAGTGTTGGATTGCATGTATGACATCTCAAGATTGTCAGTCTGAGTGAGCAGTGTGTGAGGCTGTGACTGCTGGTGAGAGTTTGATGCCCAGGGGCTGAGGGGTGGTGAGTGCCAAGCAAGGGCACTTGGAGCAGCACCCTCCTCTAGCTCTTCAGGGCTGTCTGCATCAAGGATGGGGGATTTAAAAATCGTTAAATAGTTTATATATGTATAACAGTGTATTTGGCATGTACGTACAACGTAAAGAATAATGATAAAATAATCCTCCTGTGTACCTACCACTCAGTTTAAGCAATAGAGCACGACCAATAGTTAGAAGCCCCTAGTGTGCCCCTCCCCACACAGCCCCCTCCCCCAATCATCATTATCCTCTCCTTTCTGTCCATTGAGCCCTTACTTTGTAGCTTATCACATATGTGTATATCTAGAAACAATCTATTGTTTAGTTTTTCCTGCTTTTGAACATCATAGAAATGGAATCATACTGGGTGACTGGCTCCTCTAGTCACCAGGTGTCACTAGGAAGTCCTGGGGTGTCTGGTAATTTCAGGCAGCCTGCAGTGGAATTCTGGAACTTGCTTTTTTTTTTTTTTGGCTTTGCTTTGGTCAGGAGATTCATCCCTATTGAATTGTGTGGCTCTGGTTCATTTATTTATATTGCTGCCTAATATTATATCTTATGAGTAGATTATGGCTTATATATGCATTCTCAAATTGCCAGTGGACATTGGGTTGTTTCTAGGCTTTTCTTTCTCCCTCCACTTTTATGTGATTATGAACAGTGCTGATGTAATCTTTCCTAAAATTGCGTCCAGTAGTGTATGTGCAAAAGCTACTCTGGGGTGTAACATTCCAGGCGTGGTTAATAGGATATGTGCATCTTTTTAGATATTCTCAAACTGTTCTTCAAAATTGTTTTGAAACTGCTCTTCAAAATTATTTTGGTTTAGCTCCCACCAGCAAAGTATGAGAGTTTCCATTTTTCTACATTCATGTCAGCACTTGATATTATCAGAGTTTTGATTTGGGGCAATATTTTGGATGTATTATGCATGGTATCTCAATGGCATTTCAATTTGCTTTTCCCTGATTACTGATGAGGTTGACTATTTTTCATATGTTTAATAACCATTTTTGTGAAATATGTGATCATGTATTTTGTCCATTTCTGTATTAGTTTGTTTTTCTCTTATTGCATTTTAGGAATTCTTTGTATATTCTATACACTAATCTTTTATTAACTATTTGTGTTGCAGGTATCTTTTCTTTTAAACATATTTCTGTATGTCCTGTTTGTTTCTTTTTCATATCTTCGTGGTCATTTTTATAGTTTTTTGTTCCTTGCTCATACTTTTGGTACCCTCCATTTATTTCTTTATACTTATGGAAATTGTTTCAAAACTGCACAAACTGAAAATTTGTCATTGGGTAATTTTATTCTACACATAAACTTGTGCACATACCAAATGATATATGAACAGGTTATTCATATAGGTTCCTGTTGTCCGCAATATTAATATAGAAAAATCTATAGCTGTCATATCTGCCATCATCATTCCTATAAAGAAACCTGATCTCCAGCGGCCCCGGGCGAAAGTTCTGGGACTCATTAAGGCAACACTGGGGGTGGGGTGGTGGTGTCTAGGGGTCTTTGGTGGTTCTTACGTGTGTCTGGAGATATCTGGGGGTTTCCCAGTGGCTTAGGGGTGTCTGGGTATATTTGGGGGGCTATGGTGCCTTCGATGGCGTCCTGGTTGGGGGGGGAGGTCCCAGGCCTGACGGACGCTGACGACTTCTTTTCTCCCACTTCATCTTCCCGCAGGAGCCCCGCGGCCTGAGCGCTGCGTCGCCATCCATGGCTGAGGCTGCCGCTCCCCGCCGCTTCCGGCGGGCAGTACCCCGAGGAGAGGCGGCGGGTGCGGTGCAGGAGCTGGCGCGGGCGCTGGCGCACCTGCTGGAAGCTGAGCGGCAGGAGCGGGCGCGGGCAGAGGCGCAGGAGGCTGAGGATCAGCAGGCGCGCGTCCTGGCGCAGCTGCTGCGCGTCTGGGGCGCTCCCCGCGCCTCGGACCCGGCTCTGGGCCTGGACGACGACCCCGACGCGCCCGCCGCGCAGCTCGCCCGCGCCCTGCTCCGAGCCCGCCTTGACCCTGCCGCCCTCGCGGCCCAGCTCGTTCCCGCGCCCGCCCCTGCCTCTGCGCTCCGACCCCGGCCCCCAATCTACGATGATGGCCCCACGGGCCCGGATGCCGAGGACACCGGCGACGAGACGCCTGACGTGGACCCCGAGCTGCTGAGGTGCCCGGCAGGGTCTGGGGGAGGGAGGGGGTACCTGTGCCCCGGGAGGGCGAGAGCGAGGGCCTGCTTCACAGGCGGAGGGGCGAACACCTGAGTCCTGGGGAGAGGCAGGGGTTCTGGGACCTTAGGAGGGAGTGAGATCCTGGATCCAGGGGTGGGGGGCAAAGATGCCTGGCTGGGGGCACAGTGGGGGACGTAGACTCCCGGTCCTGGGGAGCGGGCCGATGCTGTTTCTGGGGGTGGAGGGAGGTGGGTACGTCATAGTTTCTGGGATATGAGGCTGGGACATCTGTCTCTTGAAAGCAGTGGCTTGGGGACAGTTGGGTGGAGAGGGAGCTGGAGACCCCCGGTCCCCAGACTGTATGGAGTTGTGTGGTTGTGTCGTCCGGGTCCTGGGGCGGGCGGTGATACGCGGACACATCATCACTGCGTTCTGCTCGGCCCTGCAGGTACTTGCTGGGGCGGATTCTCGCAGGAAGCGCGGATTCCGAGGCTGTGGCAGCCCCGCGCCGCCTCCGCCGCGCAGCCGACCAGGACGTGGGCCCTGAGGTGCCCCCTGAGGGCGTGCTGGGGGCGCTGCTGCGCGTGAAACGCCTGGAGACCCCCGCGCCCCAGGCACCCGCGCGCCGCCTCCTGCCTCCCTGAGCGCCTCCCGGATTCCACGCGCCCTGGGACCCGGGAGCGCCCCCGCCTCCCCACCACCCGGACTGCTCCCCGCCAGCACGTCCAGCGCAGCTTACCCTGGTGGCCAGCCTGTGGCTACCCTCTGACCCCAAGGTCCCCACCGCACCGGCCCCACAATAAACACGATCTGAAGCAGCTCTGTGCTTGTCTGAGTGGCAGTTTCTAGGGAGTGGTGGGCTGGGAGGTGGCCGCCTTTAGAGTAGGGCAGAGGGGCCCCTGCCCTGGGTCCTGCACTTTAGAGATACCCCCTGCTCAGTCTAAGCCTCTCCTCATGGGTATCAGGGGGAGGCATCCACATGCACAACGGCAGTGTCCACCAGATCCTGTGTTCCCCTTCTATGCCTCACTTGAGTATGGGGAGCCCAGGAGGCTTTCAGGCCACTTTTGGGGCCTGCACTGGCATCTTCCAGGGTCCACCCTCCTGAGGGCCAAGGGTGGGTCTAGGGGTGGCTATGAGGCATGCGAGCCCCTGGGGTGCCGGCTGGGCGTCCACAGGCAGGCAGGAGCACCGCCTGATGTGGGGAGGCTGGGGAGAAAAAGGGAGTGGGCTGCAGGCTGGGGGGCAGCCCTCCTGACACAGGCACATTCTGGCAGGGAACTCCGAGGAGTCTGAGAAACTAGATCCTGGACATCCAGGCTGTTAAGAAAATGTACTTGTCAAGGTAGGGTAGGAGAAGACGCACTTTGCTTAGGTTTGTTAGCTTGGTTTGTAAAGTTTAAATATTTAGTCATACAGTATGGAGGCCTGTCTGTACTCTTGCCCAGGCCCTAAAGATTTTGGGAGTCCCTGTTGTGGCAGCTGGTTTGCGGCCACAGCTTTTGCACTGGCTACTCCCTCTGCCCCTGGATATCTGTAAGTTTTTGCCCAAATGTCACCTGGCTCATTAAGGCTTTCCTTGACCTCCCTTGTTACTCTATTCCTTCACCTGCCTTTAATGCATAGCCTGATGTTTTATCTGCAAGGGCAGGGTTTTTTAAGTGCCTTGTTTGCCTCCACATCCCTTTTACCCAAAGCAGGGCCTGGCACACAGTAGGCTCCCCCCAGTTTCTTGAATGAAAGAATTCTCATAATTCAAGTAGCATTCTACCCAGTCCCACTCCCACCCACATAACACCACTTGGCATCGAGGCAGCTTTGAAACTCAAGAACACATTTAATTCTGCACAAAACTTCTTAACTTGACATAACATAAACGTTAGACACCCTACATTAACAAAAAGCCCCTCACCAAGTGAAAATGAAAGCGGTGTCCATCCATCTCCAGTACAGACAGCATCCCATGCAGCTAGTTGCTTCGGGGGTCTCATGTCAAGGGAACGATCACCCTGACCTGGGGGAGGGTCCGCTTTTCTCGACCAAGACCTTCAGGCCACAGAGCAGCCACAGCGGCAGGTGGTCTTCTGGTGCTTCCCACCTGGCCCTGACACAGCCTCCTTTGCCCTGGCTTCCTGGACCCTCTGGATCTCATGGACGAGCAGAGAGAAGGCCTCCTCCACACCTTGCCGGGTCTTGGCTGAGGTCTCCACGAAGGGCGCTCCCCAGCTCCGGGCGAGGGCTACAGCAGTGGCATGAGCATCTCCGGCGTCGGTCACGAGATCACACTTGTTTCCCACAAGGACGAGAGGCTGGCTGGGGTGAGGGCCCCAGGCGTCACGAATCTGCTGCAGCTGGCCCAGCGAGGAGGGGTCATCGAGAGCGAAGACACCCAGCACGCCATCACCAGCAGCCAGGCACTGGTCACGCAGGGCCTTATGAATGGCCTGCCCTGCGGTGTCCAGCACGTTCAGAACGCAGCCCCCATGATCCAGGTCCAACTCTTTCCAGTAGGAATCCTGGATGGTGGGGTCGTGGTCTTCCACGAAGCACTGGTGGTTCAGCTGGATGGTCAGAGCGCTCTTGCCCACGCCACTCGCACCCACCACCACCGCCTTGTACTCGGGCAGCTTCTTGCCATCATCCCTGCAGTGTGCTCTAGCACGGAGGCTGTCTTCCGGGGAGGCAAGCTTCCATGTGCCCAGGCCCAGGTCGATGGTGCCACACTTGGTAGTAGGCAGCTCCATGTCCTCAGCACGCAGCTCAGGGGAGAGATGTGGACGGCAAGCCCTGCACGTGGGGAAGAGCAGCAAGACAAAGGGTTGGGGGAGACTATTTGGGGGTAAGGAGACAGCAGGGTGTCATTGGATCAACATTTATTGAGTGCCTATTGTGTGCTGATCACCTTCTAATATGCATGCAATATACATAATTTATGTAGTTTTCTCACTCCCTCCCCGCCCCCTCCCCCCTCTCCCTCTCCCCACCTCCCTCTTCTACCTACCACTTAAACTGTAGGATTTTCCAAACTGCTTTGAGATGTAATTTACATCCCATAAAGTTTAGCCCGTTTGAACGTACAATTCAATGAATTTAAGTGTATTCACAGAGTTGTGCAACCATCACCATAATCGAATTTTAGAACATTTTCCTCACCCCAGAAGAGAATCTCTGTCCCCATTAGCAGTCTCTCCCCACTGTGGAGGGAGGGTGGGATTTTGCCTGTTTTGATCACCATTGAACCCCAGCCCAGCCCAGCACCTGCGAGACAGAACGTGCTCAAAACAATTCCCTCCCCCTGGGGGTTTATGCTCTAAAAGTGGGTTTATGCTCTAAAAGGGGGAAACAGAGCATACAGTCAACCAAATAAATATATAAATCATGCAGCGTGCTAGCCATTATTATTAGAATTTAGTCTTTATTAGTTACTCGACACATATTTATTGAGAACCTGCTGTGTGGCGAGGACATAGAGGTGGACAAGAAATAGACAACGAAGCCTGGCCCCCGTGAACGTTACATTCTCGTTGGGGCGACAGACACCAAACAAGATAAATAAGTAAAATATATTTTAGGAGCAGGTGGTAAGCTTGCAGAAGGTGCTCGGTGAATGTTAGGCTTTTTAATTATCATTTAATCCTCATTCACCCATTCAAGAAACTTCCCGCGTGCTCCACATTGTGGTATGGCAGTTAACAAAACAGATTCACATCCCTGCAGCTTGTGAGGATTAGAGCCTGGCAGTGTGAAGGAGACAATAACAAGATAAGGAACGAGGAAGTTGCAAGTTAGAAGAGGATGGGCACACAGCAGGTGCTCAATTAGTGTTAGTTATTAGTAGCACATCCCCATTAACTCGTTGAATGCACCTCCAGGTCCTTGGGCTCGGGAGATGCCCCTGCTTAGTGCACCACAATAGCCACCTGTGCTTAGTTACCGCGACACCCCCGCTGGGGACCAGAGGCAGATGGGGGCAGATGGTGGGCTCCACAGGTGGTGGGGGGCAAGGCCTCAGGTGGGGATCCGGCTGCGGGGGCCCCAACCCCCAGGGATCGCTGAAAATGGTCACCGGAAATGCTGCCCAGAAAGGGGGGGCCAGGATGAGAAGTATGCAGAGGATAGAGTTTTGGGGGTCCCTGAACTCTATCCGTTTGGGAACGGAAAGAGGGAGAAGACCTAGCTGTGAGGACAGAGGGGAGCGGTAGGTCGGACTCTGGTATATTCTGAGGGAGAACGAGCCCGGCCATCTTTAGGGATTGAGAGGCAGGGAAGAGGTCACGGACGACTCCCGAGTTTGGGGCCCACGCGGCTGGAAAGCTGGGGTACCCTTGGGCGGGGGAGGGGCCCGTGAGGAGGGCTGTGAGGATGAGCTGGAGGAAGGCAGGCCCGACCCCGGTGGTCACCTGAGGGCCCACACTCACCCCGTCCGCCTGCCACCCACCCCGGGGCGGCAGAGGTCTCGTCACGACGCCCGCTTTACCCGCGCGCAGTAGCGAGGCTCGGAGAAGTGAGGTGACCGGGACTGGCCCGAGGTCACACAGCCCGCGAGAGACGCCACGGAACGGGGGCCAGGCCCTGTGCCCTAGTAAGGCAGGGTCACTTGTGGCGGCAGGCGCTGCAGAGCCGGGCCGGCTATCGGGGCGGCCTGGGCCCCCCAGCCGGGTCGCGCTCTGCCTGACGAAGCCAGGTGAGGGCCAGCGCTTGAGGTGGCGAGGGGACCCCTGAACCGTGACTGCACTTCGGGCTTAGTGTGAAGAGTGTGGCCCAGCTGCCCTTTCTCGACCCGTGCCGAGTCTGAGGGAGGCGCCCCGCTTCCCGCCCCACGCGGACGCCCTCACAAAGCCGGGCGCTGAGGGGCTGCGCTCCCAGGAGGGGAGGCGCCGGAGAAGGGTCCCCTCACACCTCACAGCCGGCGCGGGACGACCCCGGGGCCCGGGCGGCCCGCTCACCTGTGTCCCGGGAGACGCGGGTGCGCTGGGACGCGGCCGGCAGCTCTGACAGGACTAACTGGGGGCGAAGCGGCTCCCCAGACCCCCGGTGGCGGCTGGGGCAGTGGGCATGCGCAGCGCCCTCCCGCCGCTCGGTCGCCCCCGCCCCCCCCCCGCTCCGCGCTGCCCCCCTGCCCGGAGAGCGGGGTCACCCCTCGCCCACAGGCACGTGCGCGCCCCACGGCCAGACCTCCCATTGCCCCGCGGCGCCTCTGCCTGGCCTGGCACCTGTTCGGGATGGGATTTCCTGTTTGTGCGTGTGTGTCCGTGTGTAGGGGGCTGTGTCAGATTTTGCTCTGGATGGCCAGACTTTGGGAACCGTTCTGTGGGGATCTGTTTGAGGCCATGGAGCCTGTGCCGCCTCAACCCGGCTTTTTGGTAGCCTCAGAGAGGATCGTGCCTGTTCCTGGAGGGAAAGAGTTGTCAGGGCTGAAGGAACCTACCTGATCTGAGGTGGTTTGTCAAGCTAAAAATTTCCCAGACTCCCTTGCAGCTACAGCAATCACGGCACAGCTCTGAACAGTGAGGTGTAATCAGGGGCTCTTGGGTGGGGCATCCAGGGGGCTCTTAAAAGGGGTTGGCTGACACTCTCTTGCTCTTCCCTATTCCACTTTTTCTCGAGTCGGTGGGGCTCAGGTGGTCAGTTTGGGATCATAAAGCGGCCATGAAGAAAAGGCCGGGAAACCTTGGCCTGGAAACCTTAGCCCAGATGAGAATTGCTTTGGCAGCTCAAGAAAGTCAGGGCTGAGGATAACTGCCCTTCAACTTCCCACCTCTGGTCAATGGCAGCTACCCATTACCCAAAGAAGCTACCTATGACCACCAAATCCACGGAAAACCTGGACTTCCCACCCTGTCCCCAGTCAGGCCAATGAGACAGTTGGGGAAACTGAGGCCTGGTGAGGCTACTTCCTGCTAGTTTTCTTGTCTTCTCAGTCTAGGGTGTGGCTGGGACTGGCTGTGAGGCCCCTGTTTCTAAGACAATCACTCATTTCCTCAAGGATTCTACTGTCTTATTGCCAGTGGAACCAGTCAAGCTGCCTGCTCTATTTTTAGTTAGCTTTTGGGGCAATGGATGGGCAGGGGGGTAACCTGATGAAGACCCACTCCCGTATTCCTTCATTACTCATTGGCCCGGCTGGCCAGGGATGTGGGATTCTCCACCTACTCAAAGTTAAAAGACTTCAGGTTTTGTAACAGGTCATCCTTTATTACATATGCAACCCTGCCATACCTGCCAGTTGACCCCCCTCCCTCCAATGTTACCCTCATGATATCATCCCCCTCTAGGGCCACTGAGCTGCCCCCCTTTCCTTCTGGGGAGGAGTAGTGGTGTCCCTCGAGCAGGCAGTGCGCAGGGACAGATCTACAACTGATCATCCAAGTGATCATTGCAGTCCTCTTACAAGTATTTACACTTAAATAAGCACTCTTGGGAGTTGCAAAGGATATTCAGGATGGAATGGAGTGGGAGGCTACCCCTCATCCAAGGGACAGGTTGGAATGAACTATGGCTGGTCTATCTTGGGCCTCAGGAGGTGGAGAAGAGGGAGCGCGGTGGTCTGGGGTTTAGTGTGGGTGGGGCATGTCCTCCCCAAACTTGTTCTGGTGGGCGATGTTCTTCACTTCTAGGAGAGCCTGAGGAGGAGGCAAGAACAGGGTAGGTGAGAGAGAGTGAGGACCCCTTAACCTCGGACAGAAGGCTGCCCCCACTCTAGGCCCCAACCACTCTGGCTCCTGGACTAGCCCACAGCCCCCGCCCCATACAAAATAATCACACAAGGCAGCCATACAGAGGGGTCTGCGTTCTCCCGTTATCCCATCAGAGAAGGGGCATGTAGGGGTGAGTGTGCACATGTTAAAGGGTCTGCCCAGGGCCCACCTGGTGGTGGACATAGGCCTGACAATGGTAACACCAGGCAGACAGGTCAACGTAGCTGAGAACCAGAGGGTGTCCAGAGTCTCCGTGGTGTTGAAGCATATGGCCATTGATGTAACGACCGCAGTAGACCTGAGGTTGGGGTGTAAGTGTCAGGTGGGGGTAAGCACCCACCTGTAGTCTGCTCTCGGGCCAACCTCACCCCATCCCCTTTCTCTGCTCCATACCTGATAGCAAGACAGACACACCCAATTCTCCTGGAGTGATCCACAGTCCCCACAAGGTTGAGTCACATCCAGGCCTGCTGCAGGTATGGGGCATACTGCCACCAAATGGGGACACCAGGGCAGTGGTGTCACTGCATAAAACATGGCCTGCAGTGGGTGAAACTAAGTAAGCTGGGGACACCATTTCCCCATTCCATGTTCCTACATCACACGCTCCTACATGGAGACACAAATGGGCAAGAGAAGGAAGCCATAGTCCCAGCCTCTCCTTGAGCTCACCTGATCAGTGTCAGTAAGGTCCCCAGATCTCTGCATCAGAATCAAATCATCCATGTCCTGACCTCCAGCTGCCTCTCCGAGTAGGCTCTCCTCTTCTGGGGTCTGAGAGCCTGGGTCCTCCTGGACACAAGGAGCACAAGATGTATCAGAAAGGCCCGATTTGGGCCCCTTCTTCCCCCTTCCTGGGTGTGGTGGGCCTTACCTGAGATTTGTTGCCTAGTTCCAAGGTCCTGAGACTCCCCATCAGCTTACTGGGGGATGTCTGGGGTGTGGCCCCCTGCACAGGTGTGGTTAGGGGGTTCTGGTTGTCTCTGCATGAGGCTAGAGGAGTTTGGATCAGTTGGGCACCCCCCATAGCCTCCCCTGAGGTGGTCTGGTCCAGGGTGGCTCCCTCCATGGCTGCCTCTGAGGTGGTCTGGTCTAGCGAAGCTCCTCCTACAGCCTCCTCTGAGGTAGCCTTGTCCAGCGTGGCTCCCCCAACAGCCTTCTCTGAGGTGGTCTGGCCCAGGGTGGCTCCTCCCACAGTCTCCTCCGAGGTGGTCTGGTCCAGAGTGGCTCCCCCCACAGCCTGCTCTGCGGTGGTCTGGCCCAGCACAGCTCTCCCCTTGGCTGCCTCTGAGGACCGGTCCTGAGTGACTGCCACCACGGCTATCTCTGACTTAGTCTGGCCCGGGGTGGACTCTTCCGCAGATAATGCTGAGGTGGCCGTCCCCATGCCTGCTTCCAGAACTTTCTCTTCTGGTGTGGACATCCCCTCAGCTGGCCCAGGATTGGTTGGTTGGGGTGCCTTCTTGGTGACTGACTTAGAACTGGAGGGTGCCTCCTTGTCTTCTACCTCTGTAACCATGGAGGGAGATCCTTGAGTGTGGGTACTATCCCCTTTCTGCTTCCTTCCCTGAGTCCCCCCACTGCCCCCAATTCCCCACATCCACTCACTCGTGACCCGCAAGCCGCGCCAGTATCTGCGATGGACTTGGATGGTCTCAGTGATTGAGGCCAGGGCCCCTGATAGTGGGGGCCGTGACAGGGCCAGCAGGGGTAGTGGGTCTCCAAGGAGGGAGCGGGTGCAGGCAGCCATGGACTCGGAGATGGATGTCAGGTTATAGCCACCCTTTGTTAAGGAAAAGGGGAGGGAAAGGGGTGGTGGAGGTTCATCAGGGAATTTGGAGGGCGAGACGTCCTGCCTCCCCAATTCCCCCCACCCCCAGCCCTGCAAGTCTGGAGTCTGGAGTGGTGGGAAGTACTGGGAACACATGAGTAGAAACACCTGTTAGATGGGCAACACCTGTCAGATGGGCAGCACCCGTTTTGTGAGGTGGTTGTTGTGGGGAGGTAGATTGTGATGTAAAGTGCAAGATAACAATGCTGATATGGCATTAGTAACAGCTGACATTTATTAAGTGTTTGCTGTGTCCCAGACCCTATTTTAAGTACTTCATGCATACTAATGCGCTTAATCCTCACAACCACAGGTGCTCAATCTGTACAGGCACTTGCCTTTATGCCATACAGAAATCCATCTTCACACTGTCCAGCAACCTCTGGCCTCACACTATACAGTAACCACTGACCTGACATGCACAAGATGTCTACTGTGAACCCATACAAAAGCCCCTGCCCTGACCCAGTGCAGGAACTGGGTCTTTCTCTCTACCCACACTCCTGTCCTGACCTTTTCCACACTCCATAGGAACCCCAGTCTTTTTACAAATAAAGAAACCAAGGCTCAGAGTGGTTAGATGACTTGTTTAAGGTCACAACAGCTGAAGAGGCAGCACTGGGGGTTTGAACCTGGGCTATCTGAGTGGGTTAAATTAATGTCCGAACAATGTGTAATGGTAATGAGACCCAGCATTTACACAGGGCTTACCATATGTCAGGTACTCCTCCATGGTTAGCCAGCCCCATCTTACAGACAAGGAAACTGAGGCACAGGGGGCAGGGTACTGAGTCATTTACAAAAGGTCAGTGTATTTACTTTGTCTCTGGAACTTGTTAGAGGCAGTTCAGGTAGCAGTAAAAAGCACAGACCCTGGAGCCAGGCTGCAGGGGTTCAAGCCCTGGCTCTGCCATTAGGAAATGAGTGACCAGGCTAGTCACTACACCGCTCTGGGCTTCAGTTTCCCTAATCTTAAGAGAGGAAAATGATGAGGTAAGCAGACCCTGCTCGGAAGGCTGCTTTGCCAAGAGAATGAATTAATAATAAATATAAAGTGCTGAGAAGAGTGCCTTGCACACAGTGAGCCCTTGATTAAAGCTATTAATTATTATTAAAGCTGGTATTATTATTATTAATGCCTGGTATGTGCCAACAATCCAGGTGGAGACACTCAGAGGAAATTTTGGGAAACTGCCCTAAGTGATGCAACCAACTTTTCCAAACTACCCTCCCATCACAGGAAGAGGGACTGAGAGAAAGTTACCTCTAGGACAAGGATAATGCGGCCATTGGCAAGGCCCATCAGCAGGTGGGTGAGGTGGGCATAACCCTCAGGTGACACCTGGCAGCCCCCCAGGGGGTCCCCCCATGCAGCGTCAAAGCCAGCAGAGACCAGCACCAGTTCTGGGTTAAACTGAGGCAGGGAGAGAAGAGATGCAAAGGCATGAGGGTAGGGGCCACGGTGGGCAGGAAGTGGTGGAGACCCAGGGACATGGAGACAAGGACAAATGAATACATGGAGATGCAGGTCAGAGAGATGGAGACGCAGATCAGAGACCTGAATGTAATGAGGGGAAGACAGGGAAACACAAGAAACAGAGACATGGACACATGAAACAGACTTACAGACTTGGAGACACTAGAAATGGACAGACAGGGACATGAAACAGTTATGAGATGTGAGACATGGAGACCCCGATGTCAAGAGATAGTGACATGAGAAACGGGATATATGTCCTCACACACACGCACCCCAGAGTCAACTGTGGGACACACACACAAGATACAGGGTTTTATATACACAGTGCCAGAGAGAGGCACGCACACATTTCCATAACAGAAGACGACAACACAATTGCCATACACAGAAAAGATGGTCACATATAGCCACACATATCCCCACACAATCACAGTCCCATACAAACCAGGACTACGCGTCTATACTAGTCATGCATACACACACACACACACACACACACACACACACATACACACACAGTTTCTCAGAGGGGACAATGATCCACAGCCACCATGCACAGTCACAAGCATACATATGCCATCACCACACAGTCACAGTGGACACATGCACATTGTTGCACCCACAGGAGGTAGTCACTTGCATAGACAGTTCCATGTACACACGAGGCTGTCCTGGCCACCCGTGCACAGTCAGACAGATATGCAAGGCCATCACAGTCAACCCCCTGCCCTGACAGCCATCACTACAGCCACCCACAGCCTGTCTCATATGATCAGTCAGTCACTTAGCAGTCAGAGGCACACAGGGTTGAGGAGGCAGGCACATGCTGCCACCTGCATGGGAATATCACATTCATCCTGAGCCATACCTCGTAGGCAATGGGAAGCACCAGACGATGCCAGGCAGCCAGGTAGTCGGCGTCACCCATGCGGGGCCCATTCCAGGCCACGTTGACAGTGAAGCCTGTGCCTACGGCCCGGCCTATCTGGCTGCTGGCGCCCTCATCCCCCATGGGGAAGAAGGCGCCATGATCATAGCGGTGCAGGGACACGTATAGCACACTGCCAGAGATGGGGTGGGAAGGGGGCCATGGCTGGTTAGGGGCCCCCAGCACCCCTGAGGCATGGCTCACCCACCTCCCTAACCACACCCTTGCCCCTAGCCCCAGCCCCTCACCTGGGGTCATCCTCAAACATGTGCTGAGTTCCATTACCATGATGGACATCCCAATCCACAATCAGGATCCTGGGGAGGGGACAGTTCCTCAGTAACCCAGGACACTTGCCCCCTGGGAGAGGGCTGGGTCTAGACTCCTGGGGGTGCAGGGGCACTTATTGCTGGGTGGGAGGACTCTGGATCTCTTGGAAAAGCACTGGGTATCAGGCTTCTGGGTCCTATCAGTTAAGGATAAAGCCTGATCCTGAGTCCTGAGGGCCTGAGCACTCCTGCTCAAGTGCTCAGAGCAAGTGCTGAGTGGCTAATGCCAGCGGTTGGATCCTGAGTCTTTTGGAATAAGCACTGGGGGCTGGACCTGGGCTCTGTTGGAGGCCAGAAATGCTGGAGGGGGACCCTGGATCCTGTTTTATAAGTGCCTGGGTGCCTCAACCCGGGGGTCCTATCTGGGTAAGCACTGAGAGGCTCCATCCGTGGTCCTTTTCTGGGTAAGTGCTGGGTGACTGGACCCTTGCTCATTTCTGGGGGAAGTCCTGGGGGCTGTACCACAGGGACTGCTAAGCACTGGGCTTGGGGGGGGTGTCCAGGTTCCCACAAGGATCAGAATTTGGGGGTCCCCAAGGAGCCCTTACCGCAGGGCACGCCCACTGATGGCCTGGGCATGGCGAGCAGCCACAGCCACAGAGTTGAAAAAGCAGAAACCACAGGCTGCATCCTGCTCGGCGTGGTGTCCTGGGGGGCGCACCACAGCAATACCATTCAAAACCTGGGGAGGAGTGGAAAGTGAAGATCGGACTGCCCGCCCTCTTGCCAGTGCCGGCCCTCCTTTCTCCTCTTCTCTCTCTCCTGTCCCCTCCACTACTCCCCCAGCTGCTAGCGCCCCCTGCCTCTCCCATGGAGCAGGGACCCCTCCCCGTACTCCCTTTCCTCAGGCTCTGCCTGGCTCTCTCAGAACCTCCATGAGCAGGAGGTGGCCCTTTCTTCCCATTCACTGGGGACCTCCTCTCCCCAGGCCCACGCCCCACCCCAGAGGACACACCTCTCCTGAGAGTACAGCCTCCACCAGGCGGCAGGCTGCGCCGGCAGCCAGCTGTGCACAGGCAAAGGTGCTGGGGCAGATGTAGATAGAGTCGTAGTTGGAGCTCTCACGGTGCAGCTCCCGGGATTTCATCTTCTCAGTGGCCCGGAGACGACCCACATACTCAGCACTGGAGGCACAGAGAGGGCACCCAGCCAAGTGAGGAGGCCTAGCCCCTCCTGTGTCCGGCAGTAGCTCCCCCTCCCAGGAGGGGAACCCAGGCTGCAGCCCCTGAGACCCCATTCACAGCCCCGGGAGCCCACCCACCATAGGCATAGGGGGGTGTGACCTGTGGCAGGTGAGCAGCTCAGCGTTGGTGGCAGGGCGCACGGGCAGGGTGAGGCAGCGCCCGACAAGGCCCAGCTCCTCCAGGCGGCACATGATACGCGAGATGCGCTGGGGCATCTCGGGGTGGTGGCTAGCAGCAGGGGCAAACCAGAGGAAGGGGCTTAGTGCCTGCAGAGGGAGGAACCCCCCACGCCCACTTACCCAGCCCTCTGGCTGCGTACTTGTCCCATAAGTTGCAGTGACTCATCATGTGTTGGTCATAGACCAGCCCTGTACGGGCCTGCAGCACCGGCCATGTCAGGATTGGGAGCACAGGGGGCTCCCAAGGTCCTTCCTCCTCGTTCTCCTCCATGTCGTCCTCCTCTACGTAGTCCTCCTCAATGGGCTCGGCTACAAGGGGAAGTCATATTCACCCTACTCTCTCTATCTGCATCCCCATAATACTCTGGAACTCAGGTGACCCCAACAGAAAAAGGGGTGGGAGGCCTGGAACCCGGGGCCCAGGGAGAGAGACAACCTGACCCTCCCGTACCAAGGTGGCCCAGGAAAGTCAGAGGGGTCTGGAAGACAGTCTCTTCCCACAGCTCATTCCATGTCCAGCCCCCGATTTCCTACCTGGTCTCACAAGGACCTCCCAGAAGGGCTCGAGGGCTTCCAGAGCGCAGGAGAGGGAAGCCTGGGCACTGGGGGGCAGGGCAGGGGAAAGAGTGATGAAATGGCCCCTGGGTGGGCAGTGAGGCTCCTGCTGTTCCCCTCCTCCAGCTGGGCTCACCTCGGGCAGGGGGCACCAGGGGACTCCAGCATGGGACAAGGGTCTCCCAGGAGGGTGTGGAGTGAGGCACTGACACCCTCAGCCAGTGAGCGGAGGTTGTAGCCACCCTGGGGGAAGGAGTTGTGATGGGGGTCAGGAAAGAATGAGATGTTACCAGGGAAGAAGAATAAGGATCATGATCATGACAATAATAATAAAATAATACTAGGGTGCATGCTACGTATCAAGCAACAAGGAACTTAGAGGGTGACCTCATTTAATTCACTGGACAGTAATATGAGGTGATTACCATTATGATTATGCCCGTTTTACAGAAGGAAAGCAGAGGCACAAAGAAGTGAAGTGACTAATGCAAGGTTGTCCAGCTAGTAAGTGAAATGCTGGGCCAGGAACTCCTGTTGGACTTGAAAGCTCTGTTCTTAAGCCCTCCAGGATCCACAGGCTGAGAGACGAAGGTGAGTCACTCACCTCCAGGGACAGGATCAGCTTGCCTCCTGCCAGACCCATGAGCAGGTGGGTTAGCTGGGCGAACCCTGCCGGAGTGGCAGCCATCTCGCCCTGGGGGGACATGGAGAGTCAGCCTGGCTATGTGTAGCCCCTTCTGCCCACCCACCATCCTGGGGAGCCTGCTTTACCTTGGGGTCCCCTTGGAGGGCATCAAATCCAGCAGCCACCAGGACCAGCTGAGGCTGGAACTGAGGGGGGAATGGACTATATGAGGCTACCTTCCCTCATGGCCCATCCCTCCACAGCACCCCTCCCCCCAATACACCCCAGACCCCGAGGACCTCAAGGGCGACTGGCAGCAGGATCTGCAGGAAAGCGGCGATGTAGTCAGCATCCCGCATCCCCACCTGCAGACACAGAGGCATAATGGAGGACATTCAGCTCCTTGTCCCAAGCCATTGGGAAGGCAGGGCTGGGCCTCACTTTGGGGGCAGAGGGTGGGCAGACACTGACCTGGTTCCAAGGCACATTGATGGTGTATCCTTGGCCTTCACCAAAACCTGTGGTGGACCAGTTAGAGGCCTTAAGGTGAGGCCAAAACCTACCCTGCTCATAGCGATGGATGGAGAAATAGAGGACACTAGGGACAGAGAAAAAAGTTAAGGGAGTTAGAGAAGAGAGGCAATCCCCTTAGACACCCCCAATACATAGCTGCCTGTTTACTCAACCACTTGTTTTTCTGGATTTAACCACTCATTCATTAATTTCCCCATTAATCCTTTTTTCTTTTTTGAGACAGAGTCTTGTTCTGTCACCTAGGCTAGAGTGCGGTGGTGTCATCATAGCTCACTGCAACCTCAGACTCCTGGGGGCTCAAGCGATCCTCCTGCCTTAGTCCCCTGAGTAGCTGGGACTATAGGTGCACGTCACCACACCCGGCTAATTTTTTGTAGAGATGGGGTCTTGTTCTTGCTCAGGCTGGTCTTGACTCCTGACCTAAAGTGATACTCCTGCGTCAGCCTCCCAGAGTGGTAGGATTACAGGCATGAGCCACTGCGCCCACCCTCCCCAATAATCCTTTAATTCCTACATCCATTCTTCTTCTTCATTTTTGTATTTTTTAGAGACAGAGTCTTGCTCTGTTGCCCAGGCAGGATGGAGTGCCATGGCGTCATCATAGCTCATTGCAACCTCAAACTCCTGGGCTCAAGTGATCCTCCTGCCTCAGCCTCCTGAGTACCTGGAGGCTATAGGTGTGTGCCACCATGCCCAGCTCATTTTCATATTTTTTGTAGAGATGGGGTCTCACTATATTGCTTAGGCTGGTCTTGAACTCCTGACCTCAAGCAATCCTCCCACCTTGGCCAATCAGACTGGTAGGATTATAGGCGTGAGCCACTGTGCCCGGCCACATCCATTCTTCTATTAATTTACCCTTCTATTCAGCCACCTAATTTATTCATCTTCACATTCATTAATTCTTCCATTTATTTATCTATTACCTCACTCACTCATTCATCTAGTCTCCCACCAGAACCCCTCCCTCAGCAAACATCACTGCCCTCTTGGTGCCCACTCAATTCTAGGCTCAGCTCTTGGATCTGTCCCAGCCCCTGGGGGCTCTTGATCCTGTGGAGGACTGTAGATCATGTCTGCCCACCACCTGCCCCTGTGACCAGGGCAATAATAGCAGGACAAACCCTGTGACGTTGCAGGCCCACATCGGTATGGGGCTCTTAGCTGTGGGGAGCCTAAGGCTGAAAAGAGCCTCAAGTGAGTCTGGGGAGCTTAGTGATTTCCCTGAAGGAAGTGGGGAGACCCAGGGGCTGGGGTGAGACTTCTGTGTGTGGAGCTGGAGTGGGTGCTGGCTGGGGCTGCCATAAAGCCAGTGAGGGGGCAGTTTCTTCTCCCCAATGCCTTGTAGGCCACCTCTACTACTTCTTCTATTTTATAGGTGAGAGAGGGAGCACTCAGGGGGATGAGAGGGATCGATATGCAAAACACATACTGAAAGGACATGATGTACATGTTCTGACAGAAAGCCCAGCAGGGGGTTGTCACATGGCTTAATTCTGATGTGGGGGGAGCAAAATGAGTAACCTATCTTCCATCAGTCCATCTGTCTACCCATCCATCCATCCATCTATCTGTTCCTCTATCCCTCGCCTTCTTCTGGAAAGGATCTAAGGCAGCTTTTTTCTTTTTTAGGAAAATGCAAGAAATAGTAGAAAGCAATTAATCTGGACAAACTTTAAGAGTCACATTTTAACAAATGTTTGTAATGTAGTTGTGAAATTTAATGTAATTGATATAAAAGGATTCTTAAAATTGAGGAAAATATCTTGTAATTGGGGAATGAAACACGTGAAAGCTCTAGTCTTGAGTGGGTGGGAGATGGTTATATTATTTTTTATACTGATAGACAAATATTGGTTTTAAACCATTAGAGGAAGAGAAATACACAGTAGGACATAAAAATTATCATCAGGAGAAGAAAGGAATAACTAAAACATTTGAAGAAAGCCAATTCTACAAGCGAACCACCAGAGTTAACCAGAACAACTAGCACCCAAGGAAACTAAGTTTATAAAGCAAACTGAAGGGGATTTTTTAAAAAGTTTGAGCAACTTTGAGTGAAATGGTAGATTGATAGCACAGGTTTACCTCCTTGCCCTTGTACCACCCCAGCCAAAAGCCAATAAAGGAATTTTAAATAAGTATCAACCCAGAAGGAGAATAGGAGAAAAGGATGTCAGACAACAAGAGATGTCAACGAATATCTGGAAGTAGACTTTGAGGCTCCAGGGGCCCCTGTCCCATGCTGAGCAGGAGGAGGGGGCACCCAAGATCACCCGAGGTTTTCCTTCTGGAGAAATCAAGCACAGATCCAGGTCAGTGCACACCAAATCCATTCTGAAGAGCCAACTCACTGACTGACCAATTCACCAAACTTACTTGCTACTTTTAACTACTTAGTTTTAGTTTACCTGTTTTTCTTGTCTTTATAACAGCATTTTAAGGACTGTCTAATTTGTCTCCCTGCTGCTCATGTTAAGAGACTGAGAGATGGGGATCGGGGAGATCCAGGGGCATGGATAGATTTATACATTCTTATTCACAAGGAAGGTTGTTTGAATACATTCACAATTCTTCATATCCATGTATGTAGTCAATAGTGTATCCACAGAAGAACACACAGTTGTAGCATTTATTAAAACAAAAATGATTAATGATATTAATGATTTTTACTAATTTTCTCAGGTATGATACTGAAGTAATGCTCTTTTTTTTTTTAAAGAGGCAGACACCACATTACTCTGGTGATGCTTTTGAAAAAGTGTCCTTATATTTACAGATGCATTCTGGAATATTTACAGAAGAAATTATATGATATCTAGGATTAACTTCAAAATGAAACAAGTGGAGGGCAGTGGGTGAAGGTACAGATGAAACAAGAATTGATTTATGTTGAAGCATTCAATTCCAAAATTCAGAAATGAACAATATAAAGATCAGAGGCCAGGTGCGGTGGCTCACTCCTGTAATTCTAGCACTTTGGGAGGCTGAGGCCAGGAGTTCAAGACCAGCTCAAGCAACATAGTGAGACCCTGTCTTTATAAAAGATAGAAAAATTAGCTGGGCATGGTGGCGTGTGACTGTAGTCCCAGCTACTCAGGAGGCCGAGGCAGGAGAATTGCTTTAGCCCAGGCATTTGAGGTTGCAGTGAGCTATGATGACACCACTGCACTCTACCCCAGGCAATAAAGTGAGACTCTGTCTCAAAAAAAAAACCCCACAAAACCAACCAACCAACAAACAAAAAAACAGAAGAGGAAACAATAAGGACAAAACCAGAAAAATTAATCAAGTATAAAAAACCCACAATAAAACAGTAGAGATGGCCAAAAAAGCCCAAAGCTAGATTGGAAAAGATAAGTTAAACAGACACACCTTTGGCAAGGCTGAGGGAAAAGAGAGGTCACCCCAAAGAACAGGGCCCCTTTTTCTGGCATTTGGCAGGATCTCATCTAATGCCCAGGTCCTTGCCCACACTCTCTAAAGTTGAGACCTGTCAGGGGACATTCCCTGTCCCCATTCTGGGGAAATGCCTTTCAGGAAAACAGACCAACACACACCACAGCAGAGTAGTCCCATGACAGCCTCCTACAACAGTCCTTCATTCTTGGGTATAAATAGCCAAATAAGGACTGCTAGACATTTGAGGAAAACCACCAGCATGAAAGAGAAGGACAAAGATAAAACAATTCAACCAGCCTCAGAATAAAGAGACAGAATTCAGAGAAGAGAAGAAACTTAAAGCACTTCTAATTAGTACTATATAAAAACAAGATCAGGAATGACAGGGCATAGAAAGAGAGGAAGAAAGTGCTTTTAGAGATTAAAAGAATGTTTGAATACGTAATTCAACAGAAAGGCTTAAAGATAAAGTTGAAGAAACCTCCCAGGACACAGAGCAAAAGGAAAACACAAGATTAAAAGTAGGAGACACAGAAGATCAACCCAGGAGGTCTAACATCTAACTAAGGGGAGTCCTAGAAAGAGAGAGAACAGAGAAAACAAAGGAGAAGAAATTTTCAAAGATCCAATAGAAGGAAACTTCCAAGGATTTAAGAAAGGCATGAGTTTTCAGATGTAAAATATCTACCCACTGTTAAGCAGAATGAGGGAGCTGGGGTGAAAGTTTAAGACCAGGGATAAAGAGAAGAACCTAAACCCTTGCAGAGAGAAAAACAGATTACTCAGAAAGGAATGAAAAGCAACTGGAATGCTGGAAACAATAAGGCAATGTCTAGAGAATGACCAAACTAGATTGGATAAGGGGCCACGGGAGCTCAGGATCTGTGGAGGAAAAGTGGATTCTCTGCAGTCAGTTGGATAGAAGGCTGGATAAAACAACAACTACAGGTAAGCATGCTTTTTTTTCTTTTTCTTTCTTTTTTATTTTATTTTATTCCAGACCCAAGTGAGGAGCCTGGAGAAACTGGCTTCTCCTGGATCGGGATCCCAGTCCCACAGTCCCAGGTGAGCATCCTTAATCTGAAAATCCCAAATCCAAAATGCTCTAAAATCTGAAACTTTTTGAGTGCTGACATGACTCTTAAAGGAAATGCTCACTGGAGCACTTCAGATTTTGGATTTTTGGATTAGGGATGCTCAACTGGTAAGTATAATGCAAATATTCTCAAATCAGAAAAAATCGGAAATCTGAAACACTTCTGGTCCCAAGCATTTCAGATAAAGGATACTCCACCTGTACTTAACAATGTCCCCTAATCGCAAGGACTTGCTCAAACTCTTTCTGCAGGAAAGTGAAACTGGTACCCTCCTGGAGGGAAGTCTGGAAGTATATACCAGACTTTAAAGTACACTGACCCTCTGATCCAGCACTCCACTATTAGAAGTTCATTGTATAGGTATACTCAGATAAGTGCAAAATTACGTATTTACAAGACTATTCACAGCAGAATTGCCTATAATAGCAAAAACTGGGAAACATCTTGAATGTCCCAGGGTTAAGCAACCAGAGGTACAGTCGTACAATGGAATACTACAAAGAATGAGATGCTTTTAGAGACACTAACATGGAGAGGTGTCCACAATGTGCTGTTAAATGAAAAAAGCAAGTTGCCAAAGAACATGTGGAGGATTATTCCATTAGGCAATGTGTTGTTAATAATGACAGTAATAAATATTCATACATCTATAGGAAAAAATCTGTACAGATATAACCTAAATTGTCAGCAGGTAGTTTTGAGGTGATGGGAATTACAGGAGAGCTCACTGCTTTAGACATTTCTGCATTATTTAATTTTTTAAAACAAATACTTTGCAGAATTGCCATAATCAGAGAAAAAAATAAAGTAGTAATTTGAGGTTCACTCTGATCCAAGGGTAAATCGGTAAACAAAATCTTCAAGTATTTGTGGATCAAATCCCGTCTCTCCCAATTGTTCTCTGTGTGACCTCTTAACCTGTAAGCCTCAGTTCCGCCATCTGTAAAATGGGGAACCCAACATTCCCTGCCTCAGGATGAAATTAGGAGACAGCAGACACATAAAGCAGCACAGATCCTGCTCTCAGGGCGGGCCCAGTGAATGCGAATGCTTCTCCCTCCTGACTCTTCTGGGTGGGCCTATAAGGGTGGGAGGTGGTTGGGAGTCTAACACCTAGAGTGGGACTTGGGGTATACCTGGGGTCCTGGTTGAAGGTGAACTGTGTTCCTTGACCATGATGCACATCCCAATCCACGATAAGGACCCTGTGAGTGGGAGAGAAAGGAGACTCTGTGAGGGAATCAAGGTGAATCTGGGAGAAGAGCCCAGACTAGGATACCCCACCCCATGCCACCCCCATCACACTGCCCTCTGCTGACCTCTGGATGCCGTGCTTCTTTTGAGCATAGCGGGCAGCCACAGCCACATGGTTGAACATGCAATACCCATCCATAAGACTGTGCTGGGCGTGGTGTCCAGGGGGCCTAGGCAGAACAGGAAAGGCTACAGATGGGGGGGTCCTCCTCTGCAGAGATGGACTCTCCCTTGCTCCCTAATGCTGGGCCACCAACTCCTCTAATGCTGATGCTTGCAAATATGCCAGGAACTGAGTAACTGGAGCCCTCAAACCCCCACCCCTCCCCACCATCTACTGCTCTCTCTCCAAAGGAGATTTCAAAATGTTCATTAAAATTGTCAATGCATACATTCTCACACTCAGGCGTTCTGCTGCGGGGACTTAGCCCACAACCTATATAACAAAAAGGGTGAAATGACATGTTTATAAATGTACTACCATATTTGCTGTGGCATTGTTTTTGAAACAGCAAATGATTGGGAAGAACCAAAATGTCCATTGGTAGGGGACTGGTTAACTTAAAGTGCATTTACACAATGGCATTCTACCAGAGTCTAAGCTACATGCTGTTAGAGAAAGCCTTCCAAGATACGCAAGTAAAAATGCATGGTATGGAAGGGAGTGTGTCAAGTGTCATCACGTGTAGTTGAAAAGATGGGAGGGGAGAAAAGACTCTATCTTCTGCATTTCATCAATCCTAGGATGCCAATGATGATAAGATGGACCATGATTTTACGTGTCAACATCACAGCAGAAAATGCTGCTAATGAGATTCTGTGACACCATTGTTTGTAAGATGCATCTGGATTTCAAGATGTACACCTGAGAATCAATGAAATACGGTATTTAGTCCTTGAATAAGGCTATTTGTGGGAGACACACAAGTTACTGGTTCCAATGACTACCTCCCAGGAAAGGGAGGTGTCTGGGCAACAAGGAGGGGAGAGAGACTTTATTGTATTCCCTTTTGTACCCTGTGACTCTTGAACCACATGGATATATTACCCATGCCAATATATTTTACATTCAAGAGAAAGACTTTTAAAAAAATGTATAAAGTTAAATGCTGGAGGGCTCTACCTGACGATGGCCATGCCATTCCGGATCTCAGCCCCCAGGACCGCATCCACCAGCCTGAGGACGGAGCCCGAGGCCAGGCAGGCACAGGTGTATGAGTTCTGGAGAGACAGGGAAAAGCCAGAGAGGGAGTGAAGGAGAGAACAGCTCTATCCACTCAGCTGTTTCCCCCAGGGTGGGGTGGGCACGGGCATGGGGGACACCAGGATTGCTGCCACTCCCTGCCCCCACAGTTCTCATCCATACCGGATGCAGATAAACTGAGTCATAGGTGTCTGCTAGTGTGCGGAGTTCTCCCTCGTTCATGTACTGGGTTGTCTCCATCAGATCAATATATTCTAGGCTAGACACACAGAAGGATGAGATTCAGGGCCCTGTCCCCTCCCCAGCTGAGCCGTCCACACACCAGACCCCTGGTCAAATCAGGCCTTTCCAACGGTCAACCTGGGGGACCAGCCGGGATATAGGACACATTCTCTGTTTGTTCTCTAGCCCGCCTCAGTTCTAGTAATATCCTTTGCTCCCTAGCTCTATCCACACAGAATCCTTCCAGGCCTTTGGCCAGACTGTTCCAGCTATCTGTTCCTCCCTTCCCTCAGCTCCTGTCTTTATCTGGCATATTCTTTTTCTTCTTTTAAAGCTCAGGCCAGATAACCCCACCCCCACCAAGTTACCTTTCGTTGAGCCACACCACACCAAGCCTCTTATTCTGGGTACCTACAGACCCCTGGAGGGGACCCCTGATTACTCTGTCCAAACATTCACCATCTGTTCACACGACCAAATTGTAATAACAATGATAGCTCATCATGGGTGGATGATATGTCAGGCTCCATGCTAAGCACCTGACACATGGAACCCTCGAGGAACTTATGTTTACTAGCCCCCATGTTACAGGCAATGACACAGATTCAGAGAGGCTCGGCAACTTGCCCAAGGCCAGCCACAGAGTCCATGGCATTCCTTCCCAAAGCATTCAACCTGCCCCGATTGGTCCAGGGCAGCCTCCTCCCCATCCCTACAAGGCTCCCAACCTTCACCTGTGAACCAACATCAGTTCTTCCTTTTCAGCAAACCGGGCCTGAGGAGACATGAGGAGTAAAGGGCTAAGGCACGGGCTAAGGCATGGGCTGTGCCCAGGTCCTGCCAGCTCCCTGCCCTCCACCTAGAGTGTTGTCTGGGGACTCACCTGAAAGGACACACAGCGATCTAAGAGGCCCTCCTGGACCAGCTGCTCTTTGATGGCATGGAGCCGCTCAGGGCCTTCAGGGAAGCTGGGGAGAGGGAGACACAGCTATGGTGGGACTTGGGGTATACCTGGTCACACACATTTGTATGGGGACACTGGGGAGTACCACATCCACTCTCGCCATGTCTTCTCATCCATCTTTCCACAGTTGCTCACCCTAAAACTGTGCCATCAGCCCTGTCTCCTGTCAGCTTCAGAGTCTGACTCTCTCCTCACCGCCACCACTGCTACTATCATAACCTTCCACCTGGGCTGCCAAGTCATCTTCTCCCATGCCTCCCTGCTTCCACCCTTGCTCCACCAACAGCCATTCCAAACACAGCAGCCAGACACTGGTTAAAACCCTAATCAGATCATGCCCCTCTGAGGCTCCCAACCCATTCTGAGTAAAAGCCAAAGTCTTCCCCATGTCCAGGAGGCCCTAAACAACCTGTCCCCCATCAACTCTCTGACCCCATTGTCTACCACTCTCCCCCTCCCTTGCTTTGCTTCACCTGCTCTGGTTTCCTCCCTGGTCCTCAACTGAACCCAGTACTCTCCAGCCAGCTCCAGGGACTTTAGGTGGCCTCCCTTTTTAGAACACTCTTCTCTCAGATGTCTCTATGGAATTCTCCCTCACCTTGTCAGATCCCTGCTCAAATGTCAGTGAGGCCTGCCCTGATCATCCTATTTAAAATTGAAGAGTTCCCTCCATTGCACTTTCTACTCCTATCCTTCTCCTTTAGTGCCTCTCTGTAGTGCTGTTCTTCCTGTCACACTGTATCATTTACTTGTTTGTTTGTTTACTGTTTGTCTTCCTCATTCCCCCTAAGGCAGGGGTTTTTGTTTTGTTTACTGCTGTATCCCTAGCTCCTCAATAGATGGGACATGAGTATTCCGTAAATGAAGTCTTTTGCCATTGTGAGTTAGTCTTAGGTTGAGATAGGAGACATAGATACTAAACTGATAAACACGTAAGTATAATAATTAACAAACAATGTCATGGGCTAGGAAAATATCTGAGATGAGGTGTGGGGGTAGGGTAGCGACTAGGCAAAGCCCTCTCTGAGAAAGTCTCATTGAAATGTGAGAGTTAGCTGTGAGAGGAGAAGGTAGAAAAAAATTTCTGGAAAAGGGATCAACTAGGGTAAAGACCTGAGGTGAGAGGGTGCCTGGCATGTTGGAAGGACAGCAAAGGGACCAGTGTGGGTGAAATGAATGATGGAGAGGATTAGCTGATGAGGTCACAAAGGCGATGTGCAGCCAGATCACGTGGAACCTGGGGCAGAATGAAGAATTTGGACTTTACCTTGAGGGCAACAATCTGTCCCTGAAATACTTTAGGAAACAGAACCTCATCTCCTACATACTTTTTAAGGCTGCTTTGTGTAGAACAGACAATAGGGGTGAGGCTGGAAGCAGGGGACCAGTGAGGAGGCCTCTGCAAGTCTAGGTGAGTGATGAAGGTGGTGGCAGTGGAGGTAGCGAGAGGTCAGATACTAAATACATTTCAAACATAGAGGCAAAAGAATTTGCTGATTCTTTTGAAAAGTAGAGTGAATGGGAGGTATAATCCTTCTGTTTCAGCACAAATGTCCCTTCCTCAAAGAAGGCTTCTGGGAACCCTGGATGCTAGTCCAGGGTTCCTCTATTAAATACTCTTGAATCCCCTGGTCTTATGTCTGTTTTCATTAAACACCTCATACTGCTGTTGGCTGCTTAATGATCTGTCTTCCTACTCACCAATCAGCTCCCTGAGAAGGGACCCTGTCTGGCTTGATCAGCACATTTGTGTCACCAACTCCTGGCACATAGTAGGCACTCGATATATCGATGTTTGTTGGCTAAATGAGAAGACCCCTTTCAAGCTGAGCTCCACCTCCCTAAATCATCTGCTTCCAGTCTCCAGGCTAGCGTAAGAAAGGATTTGTTCTTGCTAATGAGCTCTAAGTGTGTGTATTTGTGCGGTTTGGGGACAGCCTGGAGGACCTGGCCTCACCTGTCATCCCAGAGGCAGTGGAATTCATTTAGCTGCTCATCCAACACCAAGCCAGTGCCAGACACTGGCTTGGCCTCAAGGTTCAGATCCTGCAGGGGAAAAAAGTGAGACACAGATCCATTTAGGGCCTGAGTCACAGGGAACATCTTATACTGTTCAGGGTGGGGAACCTAAAGGTTTTGATTGTCACAGTAGGCTAAATCACAGCCAGGCCCCTCTCACCATCCCTTGCAGCCCCACGATTAGGTCTTCTTCGGTCGCTTGGCCGAGCTTCTTCATTTTGCCTTTCTTCTTTACCTCTGCTAGATTGGGGCTGGAGCGGGGTACAGCACCCTTTTTAATGCTTCGCTTCTGCCAATCAGAGAGAAGGGTCAGAGTCCAGGGCATGGCCGGCTTGCTTCCCCCTCCCCCTCATCAGGGCCAGTCTAAAGCCTCACCGAGGTGACACCGGCATCCTGAGGGGGCGACTGGGGGTTGTGCCTACTCCTTCGATGCCTGTTTGTGGTGGAATCCTGGCCGGTGGAGGTCATGGTTGGGAAGACTTCACCCCTGCTGAAGATCTGAGGGGGTGGAGGTGGCTGTGAGGGGGCCGGTGCGCCTTGAGGATCCCACATTCCTGCTCCTTTCTATGCCCCGCCCCCTGTAATAGATTCCATCCCATTCTCCACAGCCGCCTTCTAAACTTCTCCTCTCTCAAGGCCATCTCCCTCCACTCAGGTGTCCATTCCACCTGGTCGCGCCCGGTCCACCCCTTTTACACGATTCCCTTTCCCCTATCTTACCCTTTTCACTAAGCAATTAGCCTCCAGGCTCATTTAGTCCGTTCTAGGGCCTGCCCTTTCCAGCCCATCATCGCCCCTCCCACTCTACCAAGCCCCGTTCCCAGACCCTTTCATTCCTCTAAATCTCACTCAGACCCCATCCCCTCACAAACTTGCCCTTTCCGGCCTATCTCCCAGGATAATCACCTACCCTTTCCCTCCGCCAGACCCAGCCCTGGCCTCGACTCCACCCGTAACGTTCACTTAACCCCACCCCTTATCGGGCCGGACCGGTACCTCACTTCGCCAGATCCCGCCCCTCACGGGACTGCCCCTTTCCTTCCACCAGACGCCACCTACTGCCCAGACTCGACCCTTAACGTTTCACCGAGGCCCTTCAGCCAGTCCCGAGCCACCTTCCGCCCGCCTCCGCCCCCTGCCCGCCTCCGCCGTCGACGGGACCAATCCTTTCGGATCCACTCACAGGACGCAGCCCCTTTCTCAAACTCCGCCCCAGGCTCGCGCCGCCAAATTCCGGGCGACCAGTGGGGCCAGGGGTGCCCGAGCCTCTCTTTTCCATTGGACCAGGTCTCTCTACAGCCCGCCCAGATCCCGCCCACAGTGGGGATCCTGCCGCAGGGCCGCGCCCCTCGCGCGGGCCACACCTCTCGCGAGCTCTCGGGCCGCAGACCGGTGCGTCCGGGCGTGACGCCCGCCGCACTGCGCCTGCGTGAAGGGCGCACCAGCCGGCCGTTTGAGACTGAGCTGCGGCTCAAGCGCTCCCCTCCCCCAGCTACCGCTGCTGTCATCCCGGCTACCACAGCCGCGGTCCTTCAGTCTCTTTCCGGTCACCTTAGGAGCCCTCCGGACTCACGCCAACCGTGCCGTGCGGTGTCTCGAGAGCAAGCAAGGAAGCGAGGGAGTTAGGAAGGGGCGTCTTCTCTCCCCGCGGCTTCCCGCGCGGCGCGGCGCGCCACGATGACGTAGCAAGGGCGGGCTAGGTGCTGGGCCCAGAGCGAGGTTGACACTGGACGATGGCCGGTGGCGGCCAAAATGGGTGTGGTGATGATGCTAAATGTTGTGAGGATTTTCTGAGTTCATATTCACTACGGTGGTACACAGGAAACACTCATCGAATGTTAGCTGTTAATATTCTGCCACGAAAGTGGGTGGTGGGGTGGAAGGAGTCTTGGAGGCAAGTAATGGTAATGATAGGAAGGATTATGTGACAGGCATTGTTGGAAGCCACAATTCTATGAGGTAGTTCCCATTACTAAGACTGACTTTGCAGATAAAGAAACTGAGGTTACGGGACTTAGCCATGTGACGTTGGGCAAGTTACTGAACAGCTCTGTGCTCAGTTTCCTCATCTGGAAAATTGTGATAATAATAGTGCTCAAAGCCAGAGTGGACTCGGGGAGGGGAGTTTCTCATGGGTGGCAGCTCTCGCTGTCTGACCCCTCCACCAAGTAACCTCTGCTCTCAAGCTGTGATAGAAAGTGCATGTGTGCCTGGGGGCTCGGGGGACCTGTCCCTGTGCCCCACCCCCTGCAACTCCCACCCCGTGTCTAAATGTCTAAATATCAGCCCCACAAGAGGCCGGTTTGTCCTCCTAATCTCCCTTTCTCATTCTCCACCATTTCCTACCGGGCTGTAGGCTGGGGCCGGAGAGATAAGCGGTCTGGCAGCATCGCTGACTAACAAACAGATTGACAGCCCCAGCACCCAGTAGCCGTGCCCTCTGATCTTGAAGACGCCAGTTCCTGCCTCCTCTTCCCTCTACTCTTCCTACCTGAATATGCCTTTTGTCTCAGCGCAAGAAGGTAACAGACCCAAGACCTTTAAACCTTTACATCAAAGAAAACACGTACAATGATACACACTGAAGAACGTTCCGGAGTTGTGATGCCTGCACAGTAATAGAGTAGAGAGTCTTATAAAAGATCAAGGCCCATTTTTCTGTACAGTCAGAAGAGAGGTTCCTATAGAGCAAGGGTCAGCAAACTTTATAAAGGGACAGATAGTAAATATTTTAGGCTTTGCAGGCCACATATGGTTTCTGTGACATACTCTTTTTCTTTCTTTTTTTTAAACAACCCTTTAAAAATGAAAAAATGGCTTGCAGTGTGTCTTGGGCCTGAAGGCCATAGTTTGCCAATCCCTGCTGTTGAGTGTCAGCCTTTGGTTTCCTTTATCTGGCTGGGATTCTTCTACAGGATGAGGGCAAGAATTCTGTTTTTCCTGAGGAGAGGTATTCCTTTTGTGTGAGGTGTGACGACAGGGATTCATCAGGGTCAGGACAGGGTCAGGTCACTTCTGGTATTCCTCTAGTGGGCCAAGCAGATGTTTCTGGACAGAATGAGTTCAGGGATTCCTCTGGTTTCCACACTGTTGTTCCTTTACTGAATCAAGCAGGGGTTTCTATTACAAGAGAAGACAGTAGTTTCTAGAGAGCTCCAGACTATGGGTTCCTGTACAAGCTTAGGATGGGGCTTCTTAGACTACTTTATGACAGGTTCCTACAAAGAGATCAGGTGGTCGGTCCAGTGCTGGATCAGCACAGGTGTTTCTGTATAGGTTAAGAGCTTATGTTCATATAGACAGATCAGGTGTTCTGCCCAGATTCAGGTCAAGAGATTATTATTAATTATGCTAAATTATGCTGGCTGCTGTAACAAACCCAGAATCTCAAGGGCTTAACAAATAAGTATTTATTTCTTGCTCATACAAAATCGAATCTGAATATTTACTACTGGTCATCCGTGGACCCAGGCAACTTCCATTCTGTGACTCTGCCCTCCTCTAGGTCCTTGGAATTGTCATTCTTCAGTTGGTAGATGGGGAAAGAGAGAGAATGGAGACTTTCATGAGAGGTTTTTGTGGGCCAGGCCTGGAAGTGGTGTACATCACTTCTGCCCGCACGCTATTGGTCAAAACTCTGTCACATGTCCATATCTAACTACAAGGGAGGTTGGAAAAGATAGAGAGAACTCAGGAAGCAAGGGAACAGGTTTCAATGAGCCTATGGCAGTGTCTGGTACAGGATTCGGTAGACTCCGCAGAGCTATGCTGTCCAATATGGTAGCCACTAGCCACGTGTGGCTATTGTCTTTGAAATGTGGCTAGTCCAACTTGCGATGTGCTATAAATGTAAAATACACACCAGATCTCAAAAACTTAGTATAAAAAGTTTAAAATATCTCAGTAATTCTCATATTGATTACATGTTGAAATGACAATATTTGGATATATTAGGGAAAGTAAAATATATATACATTTTGAGCCAGAGTCTCACTCTGTTGCCCTGAGTAGAGTGCCATGGCGTCAGCCTAGCTCACTGCAACCTGAAACTCCTGGGCTTAAGCAATCCCCCTACCTCAGCCTCCCCAGTACCTGGGACTACAGGCGTACATTACCATGCCCGGCTAATTTTTATATTTTTAGTAGAGATGGGGTCTTGGTCTTGCTGTGGCTGATCTTGCAAACACCTGAGCTCAAGCAGTCTTCCTGCCTCAGCTTCCCAGAGTGCTAGGATTACAGGCATGAGCCACCACGCCCAGCTGGTAATGTATATCAATATGTATTAAAATTAATTTCATCAGTTTCTTTTTTCTCTTTTTAATGTGACTGCATAAAAATTTAAAATTATACATGTGACTCACATTATATTTCTATTGGGCAGCACTGCTATAGAAAATTTTCTTTAAAGCATTGGGACAGGGGTTCTTTCACCGTATAGGGGTAGGGATTTCTCTATAGGGTCAAGTTAGTGTTTTCTGTCTGCAGTCAGGAGAATGATTCTATTACCTGGTAAAGCAGGTTTGTAGGAAAATATGAGGGTTGTAGACATTGTAAAGTTAGAGGGAAAGGTCTGAAGGCATTTTTTTTCCTATCCAGATTATGGTTTGGTGTTCATTTTGAGGCCAGGAGAATGGTTTTCTGTAGGCAGTCAGGCCAGAGGATCACAATATACTCAGGCCAGGCACTTCTGTATAGGATCAGAGCTAGATTCCCAGAGACAGATCAGGTGATCTAGTTGGGGCTTAGGCCAGGGGTCCTTGTACAGGTTCCAGACAGGAGTTCATGGTAATTCAGATTATGGGCTGGTTAACAAGTTCAGAACAGAGGTTCCTCTATGGCGTAGGTGTTTTCATAATGGTTCATTCCTTGGATCCCCCTAAAGAGGCAAATCAGATGTTCCTGTGTAAGGGCAGGGTTTTCTGTACCAGCTCAGGGCACAGGTTCCTGCTGAGAGTCACAAACGGTAGTCCTGTGCAGGATCAGGACAAAGATCCTGTGCAGAGTTAGGACACTGGTTCCTTCAGAGATTCCGGTTAATGTTTTTTTCTGTTGCGTTAGGACAATGGTTCCTATACAGGGTAAGGGTGGGTCTTCCAGGACAAGGCCAGGCAAAGACTGTTACAGAGAATCACATCAGGCTTCCTGTTCAGAGTCAGGAGAGTATTTCCAGAGGGTAAGGTTAGGAGTTCCTGTAAAGGATTAGATCAGCGATTCCTGTGAATGAGTAAAGTAAAGGAATTCTCTTGAGTTTCAGGAAAAGGGTTTTCTGCAGAGAGTCCAGTCAGAGAGGTTCTGGTATAGTTGTAGGGCCAAGCTTCCTGTAGAGGGTGAGGGCAGTGGAGCTAGTGCAGGGTGAGGACAGGGAGCCTTGTGCAGCATCAGCAAATGGCACCCATACAGTAGAGTTGGGTCCTGGACCAGGTGAGTCCATGGGGGCCTGTAGAAGATGAGGTCAGTGTTTAAAGTAGATGGTCAGGACAGGCGTCCCTGCCACCAGGTCAGGGAAAGGTTTTCTATACAAGTTCAAGAATGAGGTTCATGTTGAGAGTTAGATCATGGGTTCCTGTGGACTCTACAGGGTAGGGTGTGAGGTCGGGGGTTATTGTACAGGGCTATGTCTGGGGTCATTGTCAACAATGAAGGCGAGGGCTTCTATACACAGTGAGGGTTCCTGAAGAGGTTGAGGACAGGGATTTCTGTGGAGGGAGAGAGTTGGGTCCATGGTTCAAAATTTGGTTTATCATGAGTAAGGTGTTTTTAAAATGCTCCCTGGAGGACAGGGCTGCAGCACAGTGTGAGGTATTCTTGTCTGAGGTCAAGGCAGGATTCCAGTGGGGAGATTGGTATTTGTGCAGAGGGCCAGGACAGGCATTCCTGTCAGGTGCTGCAGGGGCTTTCTTACGGCGTTAGCTCAGAGATTCCTAAGTGGGGTAGGGTAGAGGTTCCTATGCCAGGGGAGCACAGAGGTGCCTCCTATCCAAGGTGAGGGCTGGAGTTCCTGTCCAGGATCAGGATGGGTTTCCTATGGATAATTAGGTAAAGGGTTCCCTTAGAGTTCCAGAGTGAGCCTCCTGAACCAGGCTAGGGTAGCTGTTCTTACAGGGGGTGAGGCTCTGGGCTCCTGAACAAGGTAGGGCCAGGCACATGTTCAGCACAGGTTCTGAAGGACAGGGGCTCCTGTAGGGTGTGAGGGCTGGGCTTCTGTGGGGAGCCTGGCAGGTGGTTTTTATAGGGTCAGGGCCGTTCTGAACAATCTGTGCAATGAGTATGGACTACTATGATCCTGAGTGGGCTACTCAGTGGCGAGGTGACTAGCTGCTGGAGAGTTGTTCTGTGGAGGACAGCTGCTTACCCATAATATGTTCAGGATCTGTGAGCCCCTGTAATCCCCATCTCTGGGGCTCTAGGGGAGAAGCCATAAGAGAAGCAGCTCTATTAAGTGTGAGCAACACTCATTTGCTGGGGACTTGGATCACCCCATCTAAAATCTGCTCCTTAAACTCAGTGTGGTCAGGGCAAGTTCCTTATCAGTGCTGAGCCTCACTTTTTCATTAGTAAAATGAGTGCGAGTATGCTTTCCTCAGAATATTTTTTTTTTCAGGTGTTAGTGAACTAAAGCCACTGGACCCTCCCAGCCCGTCACTCCACTGTTGCTGCAGGGAGCAGCTGGGCAGTACAGAGGCTGAGCACACACTCTGCCCTCCTACGCTCCGGGGGCCAAGCGCGGCCCCTTGCCACCAGCCGTGTGGCCTCCAGAGAGCCACTTAACTAGTCTGCCTTAGGATGTCACCTGACTCAGAGTATACTCCTATGTAAGTGTTTGTTAAATTGATGAACAGATTCAGCTTGGGGGAGGGGAGCAGCTCACCCAGGTGAGTAGGAGTGTTGGGGAGGGAGTTGGTACTATGGAGCTCCCCACCTTCTGGGGTCTAAATGTTACCTCCAGAGACTATTTTGTCTTCCTAATCTGCTCTCATTCTACTATTTCTCACAGGGCTGTAGGCCAAGCTGGCCTGAGAGAGATAAGAGATGACTGACAAGAAGACCCATGGACGACCCCATGCCCTAGAGCTGGCCTGTGACCTTGCCAGCTACCCTTCCAGCCCCACCCTTCCTCTTTCCTGAATGTGTCTTGTCCCTTGGAAGAGGGTCCCTAACTTACACCCCATCTGAAACTCTGCATGTGAGACCTCCACAAACAAACGTACACAGAGCTGCTCACATTGTCAGACACTCAGAGACGCTGTGACATGGCACATGCCACATGCTGTGCATACACACACACATGCACAGAGACTTGCAGGGAAATATTACCATTACCAGAGCCGCAAAGACATTGGGACACACACACTGTCACAGTCATACTGTTAATGCCTCTACATACCATCATATACAGTTCCTGTTCAACATTTCAAAAATATTTATTGGTCAGATCCTGTGCCCAGTGTATATTGCTGTCACACTGTCTCAGAGATCCCCCGAGTTGTGCCCAGTTGCATGACCACAACCCCACATGCTTCCCTGTCACTTGCTCTGGCACATATACTTCCAGGGTTCTCATAGGTCCACCCAGCATCACCCCACAGCAGGCCTCATGCTGTCTCTTACCGTGACATATGGAACCACCCAGACGCTGTCACGAGAAATTTCGATATACTGTTGCAACTGCACATCATAACTCTCAATCATGAAGTATCATACGTGCCACCTCACCAGCCTCTCATAGTCATACGTTGCAGCCATACTCTGTCATCAAAGAACCACAGACACTACTACGCACCCCACCAAACTCTGCCATTTAATCAGTCACACACAGACTCACACCTTCAGTTTCAGGGCTTTGGTGGTTTTATTTTACAAAAGCTTTGAAGGTCCAGGCAAGGGGGTGTCTGGGGCCCAGTGGGTTAGGTTGTCCAGACTGCTGGCTGCAAGAGGAGGGGGAGGCCACCCCTGCACCCGAGGCTGCACTCTGTGCCCTCATGAGCTGAGTGGAGCCACCACAGTGGTGCTGGTGGTGGGAGGCACAGAGCCTGTGGGGAAGGAGCCTGTGGGTGAGCCCAGCAGGGGTCCAGGGAAAGGCATGAGGTGGCTGACAGGCCCTGACAGCACCACGGGGCCCAGGCCTTGGTAGAGATGGGCAGTACCTGGGGGGCCCAGTGTCAAGCCTGAGGCCACCTCCCCACAATTCCCGCTACCACTGCCCCCAGCCACCACCATAAAGCCACTAGCTGGTCCTTCAGCTGCTCCTGTACCTCCCAGACTCGACCCCCTTTTCTTTTTTCCTTTTCCAGATGCTTTGCGGTTTCGAGTCTGAATACCATCCTTCCGCATGGTCAGTGGTCGGTTCACCTGCCAAAAGGGAGGCCATGGGTGTTTCCCAATTCCAGACCTTGACCTCTCTGTGTCTCTCCCAGGGACACCCTTTCTACCCCACTTCTTTAAGAACACGGAATTGGCTGAAGGACTATGGGAGTGTGCCACGGTATGGTGCAGCACAGATGTTGTCCCAAGGAATCCTCAGGCTGTGAGGCCCTGAGCTTGGGAAAGCCTCCAAGACTGAGGGGAGCTGCCCAAGGCCTAGGTCAGGGGAATGTGAGTTAGCTGGTGACTGGAGGTGGGGAGGAGGGGAGGACGAAGAAGATAGGGGATGGAGGAGGGAGAAAGGAGAAGGGGGAGGGATAAGAGGAGGCAGTGGAAGGGAAAGAGGAAGGGAGGGGAATGTGGAAGGAATGGAAAAGGGAGGAGAGAGGAGAATAGCAGGAGAAGAGAGAAAGTAGAGGAGGGAAGAGGAAGAAGGGAAGGCAAAGAGCCAGGAAGGAAGAGAGGGAAGGGGAAGGAAGAAGGAAGGGGAAAAGGGGGAAGCTCAGGGTGGAACAGGAACAGAGTGAGGAGGGGGCACGGTGTGAGGACAGGGAAAGCAGAGGGGTGGCTCTGAGAGGCAGGGCATCACCTGGTGTAGCTTATAGTAGAGGCCGCAGGCATTGCACACAGGGTCGCCACTGGCATTTCTCCGCCACAGTGTTGTAGTGGTTGTCTGGCAGTTGGTGCACTGAGTACCTGCTCGTTTGCTGACAATCTGTGGGGCGAGAGGATGTGAGATTAGTGCCCTGGGGGGTGGAAGTGGGGATTAGGGGCTCACAGGGTGAGGTTCAGGTTGAAGGCAGGGGTTTTTATACAGGGCTAGGACAGGGGCACTTACATGGTGATGCTGGGGATAGTTTTTTGTTTGATTGTCCTTTTTGTTTAGAGATGAGAGGTCTTTCTCTGTCACCCAGGCTGGAGTGCATTGGTGCAGCGGTGTGATCATAACTCACTGCATCCTCGAACTCCTGGGCTCAAGTGATCCTCCCTGCCCCCAGCCTTCTGAGTAGCTGGGACTACAGACATGAGCTACCCCATCCGTGATAGGATTTTTGTTTTGTATTCTACAGGGGACTACATCAGTGGTTCTCAACTTTGGCCCCATATCAGAATCATTGGCAGCATGGCAGTCCAATTACGTCAGCATATCTGGGGGAAGGGACCCAGGATGATTCCAATGTGAAACCAAGGATGAAACACTGCTATGTAGGGTGAGGACAAAGGTTGGTATGGTTTGAGGGCAAGGGTTCCTGTTTGAAGCCGATAAGGGTAGGTTGATGATAGGCGTTCTTGTACAGAGCTGGGTCCCCGTATAGGACAGGGGCAGAAGTTCCTATGTGGGGAAAGGGTGGGAGTTCCTGTACAGTGTCAGGCAGGGGTTCCTGTGCAGGGTAACGGTGGGGATGTCTATACAGGATGAGAAGAATTTCCTGTATAGGATGAAGGCAAGGGTTTCCGTACAGTGTGAGGACAGGGGCGCCTATACAGGGAGGCAGGCAGTAGTCTCCTGTAAGTATGAGGACAAGGGTTCTGTGTGATGTGAGGATAGGCATTCCTGTACAGGGTGAGAACAGTAGTTCCTGGATAAGGTGAGGCAGGCTCATGTTCTTACCAGGCGCTTCTTGGGCCGGATGAGGGGCCTGTTCTGCCCATTCATCTTGTGGTAGAGGCCACAGGCATTGCACAGGTAGTGGCCTGTCCTGTCCCTCCGCCACAGTGGAGTGGCTGTTGCTCCACAGTTCACACACTCCCTGGCCTCTGGTGGGGTGAACAGAGGGGAAGAGGGGGCCAGGCTAAGCTCAACTTTGCCTTGGGCTGCCCCCGACCTCAACCTCCCTGTCCCTTTTTGAGACTCTCACCACAGGGGGGCAGGGGCAGGGTTCCACGAAGCTTGGGAGAGGAATAGGCTGCTGAACTGAGGGGGCTCCCAGTGGAAGAAAAGAAGGTACTGGAAAAGTCAGGGCCCCCATAAGCACTGCTGGGGACGGGGAGTGATGGAGGCAGTGCAGGCCCCAGGGTCAAGAGGTCTGGACTCAGCCGCTCTGTCTTCAAGGTCTCCAGGAAGCTGGTGCTGCCTTTCCCATCGGGATCTTCCGGGGCCTGGGGAGGAGAGTCCTCGCGGGTGGGGCACACGGTTGAGGTAGGGTAGAGCCCTGTCTTGCCGTAGGCCCAGCCAGCATATGGTGAGCCCCCTGGGATCCCCTCCATACAGTTGAGCAATGGGTACACCTGAAAGACTGTTAGGGGGCAGGTAGAGGAAGGAAGGAGGAAAGAAGAGAGATCAGCCTAGGGTCATCCTGCTTTCAGGGTGCAATGGTGCCCAACAGCCCCAACATGGTGGCCAAGTTTCCAACTTTTCCACAGGTTATCATGACAGCTGCTGGCCACTGGGTGACTCCTGGATCCTGAGTCCCACTGGCCACTATGGCATCTGCAATAACCTCCAGCCATTTCTAAGTGGGCTTTGAGGATGACTGTTGGAATTTGGAGCCCCATGGATCACTTGACAACTAGGGCAACCACCACATACTTCCAATGTTGCTTCTCAATATGGCTACTCGAATATGGCAGGTTGAGGAGCATTGGAATTCCCAAGTCTGCACTTAACTAGGGAAAGTGGTCAGCACATCCATATGAAAAGCTTCTGGCCATTTCCAAGAGGACCTCCTAGTGGGATTCTGACCTGCCTAAGGATCTCCATGGCAACCCCAATAGCATCCAGCCAGTGCCAAGACAGCCATCCAACGGAGTTACCTGGGGAGTGTCTGTAGGCCTCAGTGTCCCTGTAGTAGGCCAGTGCAGCAGCTGTAGCAGTGGCTGTGCTCGGAGCAGTGGAAGAGGCTGCTGCATCCAAGCCCTCTGACCCAGAGGGGAAGAAGACCCCTGACTCTGGTGTCGAGGGTACCAGGGCAGGATCCACAAACTGGGGTAGGGTCTCTGGGGTCCCCAGGGCCCCCAGGCCAGGGAAATCCATGGGGCCTCTGGGGTTTAGCCTGTGAGGACAGGAGGGGTCCTCAGACACAGAGGGCCTCCTCCCCCCACCTCTTTCCACCTGCCCCTCTTCCTTCCTTCCCTCCCCTCTCCTTGAATCCCCCCAGTCTCCAGATTCTTCCTTCCTACCTCCCTATCCCTCCTCCTCACCTTCTTACCTCCTCCTCCCTGTCCTCCCTTCCCTTTCCTGCATCTCCTCCTTGTCTTCCACTCCATTCTCTCACTTCCCATCATCCCGTCCTTTCATGTCTTCCTCATTCTCCTCCTCTTGCCCTGTTTGTCTTTCCTCCCCTTACTCTTTTCCCTCTTCATCTACTCTCTACTGTTCCCCTCTCTTCTTCCTCCTCTTCCCCTTCTCCTCCTCCCATCTCTTCTGTTCACTCCTTCTCTCACTCAACACCTTTCTCCACCTCCTCATCCCCCTCTTCCTTCTCTTTCCTCCTTCCTTATTCTCCTCTTCCTCCTCCTTTTTCTCCTCCTCCTCCTCCTTCTCCTCTCCCTTTCCCCCCTCTTCTGTGTCCCCCTCTTCTGTCCCTCCTTCTCTTCATCCTCTTCCTCCCCCTGCTCTTTCATTCACCTTATCTGTCTTCCCCTTTCTGCGTCTACTCCTGCACTCCTCTCTCCTTCTCATTCTCTCCTCCCCTCGTGTCCCTTCCCTTCTCGTTCCTCTCCTCCTCTCCTTTTTCTTTGTCGTTCTCCTATCCCTCCTTCTCCTCCAACCTCCTCCTCTCCATCTTCTGCAGCCCCTCCTGTGCGTCCTCCCTTTCTGCTCATCCTTTTCTCCCTTCCCTCATCTCCTTCTCCCCCACTTCCCCTTCCTCTCCTTATTCTCTCCCTGCCCCCATCCTCCCTCCTCTCTCCTAGAAGAGTCTAGGTGGGAGCAGGATAGGATGCAGAACCAGAGTCCCTCGAACCCCTTAGTCCCTTCCACCAGGACCTTGGGGTTTACCCTCCTGTGCTCCCCAACTTCATCCCTATCAGTTGCATCTTGCCCTCTGACTTTCTCAGAAACCCCATGGTTTCCGGCTTGACTCCCTCCTCCCCCACCTCCGTTAGGTCTGCAGGCAGAGGGCCCCCTCAGTTCCTCCCTCCTCCATGGGGGGGGTCACTGCCCCCTACTGCTTATCTCTGCCATCCCCACCCAACTTTTGAAATCACCCCAAGGCCACTAGCTTCCTCTGAGGAGGGCGACAGGTGGGAAGTGTTCCCTCTACGCATACCCTCTGCCCTGGGGAGGCCTGCCATAGTTCTGCTTTCAGACCCCTTCAATTCCACCCATCCCCAGGCCTCAGTTTCCCCATCTGTTATATTGGAGGTGGTGATAGGGGCTGAGCTAAGAGCTGGGAGACAGCCCTTTGCTTCTGTCTTGCCTTGCGTGTGTCTCTGTCTCTCTACCCCTCTGTCTCCCCAGATATCTTTTCCCCTGACTCTATATCTCTCCCCTATCTTTCTTTGCGTCTTTGATATGTCTTGCCCCCTCTCTGTGTGCTTTTGTGAATGTCTCATGTTTTTCCCCTGTTTCTCTGTCTTTCCATCTTTATTTCTCTGCCTCGTTATCTCTGTTTTGCTCTCTCTTAGCTCTCTCTGCTCTCTCTGTATCTTTCTGTTACTCTTGCTTTCCCAATAGAGACTCATGTCTCTCTGAACATCTTTGCATCTCTCGAACTCTTTCTGCTTGTCTCTTCCCTCTATTCCCTTCTCTTTGGGCCCATCTGATCTTATTTCTATGCCTCTCCTACTGGTCCCACGTCCTGACCATTCTCCACTGCACACAGCCCAGGACAAGGAGTGGGCAGCCCTGCCCTGGCCCTGACTGCCCAGCGTCCCTTGTCTGGAGGGTGCAGTGATGGAGTCAGAGTAGAAGGCCACCTTCAAACTGCCCCTCGCCCCTTCCTACATGACCCATTGTGTAGACAGGCTGAGGGGTGGGCCCAGGCTCGGGGTCATGGTCAGGGAGAGGCGACCACGTGTGCCCACCACCACCTTCTCAGCCCTGGGTTCCTGCTGTCTCTGCTTAGACAGAATATAGAATGTCTTGTTTCTGCATCGTGGCTTCCATCTCATCCTCCATCTCTTTCCTTTCTGTCTCTAATTCTTTGTTAGTCTCTGTCTCTCCACATGTCTGTCTGCGGGTCTCTCTCCCCCCGCACCCCACCTGCCGTTTCTGTCTTACCCTTGTTTTCTGTTCCCGGGCCTTCCTCTTGCTCTCCCTCTCCCGCTCTTTCTGTCTCTTACGCTTTCTTTGAGTCTGTTTCTCTCTCTTCGTGTCTCATTTGTCTCTTGCTCTTTTTCTCCCCAACTCTCTGTTTCTCCTTCCCTTCTCTGTCTCACTATGTGTCTCTTGCTCTCTTTCTATCACCACTATCCCCTCATCCTCACCTTAACCCCCATAATCTCCCTCCAGCCCCACTGCCCTCCACCCCTGCACCTCACACCTTGGCGGATCCAGGGCTGCCCACCCCTCCCATGGCAGCGGCCCAGCCCCCCACTCCCAGTTATCACTCTCCGGACAGAGATAAAGTTTATCTCGAGGCTGGGGGATATGAAAGCTCCTTATCAGCTGTCCCACAAGAGTAAGTGCTGCCCCAACGGCAGTGGCAGGCAGCAGGCTGGCACCCTCCACTCTCCCTCGGCCCCAGCCCCTCACCCCAGGTAACATCCCTATCCCAACCCTCAAGGGAGGGTCTCACGGGCCTATCTAGGGGGCAGATGTGGGGCTTGGGGGCATAGAGGTAGAGTTTGAGGGTCAGTTATGGGGTTGAAGAGTCAGAGGTTTGGGGTGTAGCCGTGGAGTTTGGGGGAAGCAGATACGGGGTTTGAGAAGCTGAGACAAGCTTGGAAGTTGAGAGGCACATATTGGGCTTAGGAGTAGGTTGGGAAAAAGAGACAAGGTCGGGCAATCAGAAATGAAGTTTGAGAGTTGGAAATCAAGTTGAGAAGTTAGAGATGTAGTTTGGGAGCCAGAGATGGATTCTGAGGGTCACAGAAAAGTTTGGGGAATCCAAGGGTTTTGCTGGAGCAGACATGGAGTTTAGGAGTCAAAGATCGGTTTGGGTGGGCAGAAACGTGGCTGAGGATTAGAGATGGGTTGAGGGAGCACAGGAGGAGTTTGTGAAGCCAAGATAGAATTGTGGTAGAGAAAGTTTGGGGGCTAGAGGGATTTGGGGAGACAGACATGTTTTAGGGCTGGGATAGGGTTTAGGGAAGGCAGACATGAGGGTTCACACTGCAGAACAGATTTTGGGGAATAGACTTGGTGTTTGGAGTGACAAAGACATTTTAATGAGCAAGCAGAGGGTTGGGAGAAATGGTTTTGGGAGATCAGAGAAGTCACAGGGAACAAATACGGGGTTTGAGAGGCACGGATGGGGGTACAAGATGGAGGTAGGGTTTGGTGGGTCAGAGACAGGTTTGGAGGGTCAGAGAGAGTTTGGGACAGAGATGAAGAGTGTTGTAGAGGCGATAAGGGGTTTGGGAGTACAAATAGTCTTGGGGAGCAAAAGTGAGGTTTGGGGGAGAATCAGGAAGACAGACAAGTTTGGGCTAATGGAAATCAGATTTGGGGAAAAGAAAGGATTTGGGGAGATGAAGGCATGTTTTGGGGGCAGAGTTAGTGTTTAGGGGAGACAGACCTGGGGACTATGGGGAGTGAAGTTAAGGGATCGGGAGACAGATATCTTGGAGTGCAGAGAGAGGTGGGTTTGGATGGTAGATTTGGGGTAGAGGTGGGGGTTGGAAAGGCAGAGGTGGGTCTGAGGAGCTGTGAAGGGGTTCAGGGGTGGCCGACACTTTGGGGATCAGCAGCAGATTGGAGAACCTAGAGCAGCCTGGGAGAGTAGCTATAAGGTAGGGGCAACAGGCTTGGGGTTTGCCTTGCTGGGGGCTCTTTGGGGGCTGAGACTAACCTGGGCTGGTTGGTGTGGAGGGTTCAGCCGCCTTGGGGATGTGGTGAGCTCAGTGTGATCCCAGGGGGTGTCCTGGCTGGCCTTGGCCTTTGAGGCTCTCTTCCTCCCTCCCTCGCTCCCTCCCCTCTCCCTCCACCCTCCTCCCCAGGGAGTGGCTGGTGCCCCGGTGGGTGGGGCGGTCCAGGGGAGGGGGTGGGCCCCTGTTCATGGGGCACCTCTTGGGCACTGGGGGCCCTCCACCACCCCACCTGCCCACCCCATGGATTCTTGGACCCCACTCGACTTGGGCTCCCGTGGACTTCAGCGTCCAGCCAAGTGAAATGGGCTGAAACCAAGATAAATGAAAATAGCAGATATGGTTTCATCACTCCACTGGGCTTTTCAATGAGTGAAGCCCCTACTGTGTGCTGGGCCAGGTATGGACTGGGCCCTTATGTAGTGAGCTGTCCTGGATGCAGGGAGGGGAGGGATGTGGCTGTACCCATTTTGCAGGTGAGAAGAATGATGAGGCTCAGAGAGGTTTGGTGGGATTTGAACCAGAGCCTGTGGGATACCTTGACGATCCAAGCCCAGCCTGGGGGCCAGGCCAATGCTGGCGGGAGGCAGGGGCACACTTACTCAGCATCCCACTGGGGCTTACGCCAGCTCTGGCCTGCCCTGGGGCAGCAGATAAGTCTTATCAGATAGAGGCGACTGTGGCTGTTGGCGCTGCTGCAGTAACAGGCTGTCTTGGGCTGGGGAGGCAGGGGGCGGGGGTGCACCCAGGGACAGTGGCCTCAACTTCTTGCCCGCCATGCTGCCTTGGAGGCGGGAATCTGAGATGGGACCTGGGATTGATTCCTTTGTGGGTCTTTGAGAAGTGGGAAGGGCAGGGAAGGGAAGGGAGAGAGGGGGAGAGACAGAGAGGCAGAGACAGAAACAGAGACAGAAAGATAGGCAGAGAGAGGTGGAAATAGGGAGACACAGAGTGACAGAGGTAAACAGAGAAAGCAGCAGAGAGGCAAAAGGAGGCAGAGAGAGGACAGAAATAAAAGTGAGAGAGGGCAAGACACCCATAGAAAGCCAGCGACTGTAAAAGACAGTTACGTAGAGAGAGGCAAAGAGAGAACGAGAGACAGAGAGATGGACAGAATGTGACAGATAAAAACTGAAAGGGACAGAGCCAAGGATACAGGTGGAGAAACTGAGAATTGAGACAAAGACGATGCTGTAGAGAGGGTGCAGAGACAGAGTCTCAGAGGAAGTCCATGAGACCCCAGGTGGCAGACTGGGGTAAGCCCTGGGCAGGTGGTGCTGGGGCGTGTGGCACACAGGGATGTGGATTGATGTAGCCTGTAGCTCCACCCTCAGCCCACTGAGAGGGACCCCCAGGGGGTCTCTGGGCCTCTGTACCCCAGTCCCCACACTCCTGAACTCTCCCCTCCCCCGAACATTAATGACAACAACCAGTGTCTCACACTGACGTAGACCTGTGCCTAGCCTGTTCTGAACACTTTTTCTGCATGAAATCATCTGACACACATGCACACAGTAGGTGTCCAGCTTGGGTCCCCACAGGGCAGAGAGTAAGACTCCCCAGTCATCATGGCCCCGGAACTCCATGGGATAGGGAGTTCTCCTGACTGCCCATTCTACAGATGGGGAGACTGAGACATACAGAGAGAAGAGGGCAAGGATGGAACCCCAGTCAGTGGGGTCTGCTCGCCCACGGGCCCACCCTACAGGGAGTTTACCATTCTTTTCTTTTCTTTTATTTTTTTGAGACAGAGTCTCGCTTTGTTGCCCGGGCTAGAGTGAGTGCCATGGCGTCAGCCTAGCTCACAGCAACCTCAAACTCCTGGGCTCAAGCAATCCTTCTGCCTCAGTCTCCCGAGTAGCTGGGACTACAGTCATGCGCCACCATGCCCGGCTCATTTTTTCTCTCTCTATATATTTTTAGTTGTCCAGATCATTTCTTTCTATTTTTTAGTAGAGACAGGGTCTCGCTTTTGCTCAGGCTGGTCTTGAACTCACCTTGAGCGATCCACCCACCTCGGCCTCCCAGAGTGCTAGGATTACAGGCGTGAGCCACCGCGCCCGGCCAACCATTCTTTTCTTACCTCTCTGAGCCTCGGTGTCCTCATATGCAAAATGGGAGGTTTGGGGAGGAAAGAGAGCAAGCCCACGACTTTCCATTTATTGAGCTCCTGTTGTGTGCCACACCCGTGCTGAGCCCTCAACAATGAGAAGAACAACTACACAGACACCTCTGACTTAAGTGGCAGTAGTTTCAGGACATGGACCCTGGAGCCAGCCTACCCTCATTCACGGGCTGCCCTAACCACTAGCCAGTCAGGTTGGGGGACCTCGAGCGAATTACTCTCCTCTCTGGACCTCAGCTCCTCCTCTGTAAAAATGGGTTAATAATAGTAAGTACTCCTTAGGGTGACTGGGGACACTAAAGAATTTTAACCCATGTTAAGTGATTTTTAACTCACTTGAATCTGAAATCTCAACAAATGTTCAGTATTCTTATTTATTTATTGAGTACCTGCTGTATACAAGGGATAGTACTCAGCCCTTTCTAGCTAACCCTACTACTACTTCTAGTGTTAATGCTAATAATATGCTGAGGCCAAGAGTAATACCAATATTAATTCTAATATTGATACTAGCACTAATACTAATTTATTGTATTTCTTTAAATTTATGATAACATACTAATGGTACATATTTATGGGGTACAACATGATATTTTGTTATATGTGTACATTGTGTAATGATCAAGTCAGGGTAATTAACATATCCATCACCTTAAACATTTATCATTTCTTTGTGAGAACATTCAAAACCCTTTCTTTGAAAAAAAAAAAAACCCTCTTCTAACTATTTTGAAACACACAGTATATTTTTGTTAACTCTAGTTCTCCTACTATGCAAGAGAACACCAGAACTTATTCCTTCTCTTTAGCTGTAGCTTTGTACCCATTGACTAGCCTCTCCCCATGCTCCCCATTCTCTGGTGACCACTCTTCCACTCTCTGCTGCCATGAGAACATACTCATTTGAATAGTAATAGTAATACTAATGTAATGCTAATGCTAATTCTAATCTAACATTAACACTATTGTCACTAATACTAATTCTAAAACTATTTATTCTAATTCTAACAACTACATAAAGACAATAACACTAATTCTGATACTAATACTTTTACTAGCATTAATATACTAATAATAACAACAGCAGCAGCATTATTTGTCAAGTGACGCCAGGGGCTGTGCTAAGTGCTCTCCATGCATCATTTTATCCCATTCTCACGAGGTCCTTGTGGCATACTTGTGTATAATCACCCCCATCTTCCAGACTGGGAGTAGGTGCAGAGAAATGAAGATGTTCGTCCAAGGCCCCGGGTTCTTGACTCAACTCGGGCACTGATTTGCTACATGATTCCTGGGCAAGCCACCCTCTGAGCCTCAGTTTCTTCACCTGAAAAGAGGTGTAATCATAGACCCCTCCCTATATCAAAATGTAACCACTCAGCACGTGGCCTGCCCAACACACCATAAATGGCGTGCTCTACAATTGGTAACTCTCATCATTATTATTATTAGAAACAGCAGTTGCAATGTTGTGGGCAAGGTAGGGAAGGGCAGGCTGAATGCATATCTAAGACAAGGGTTTGGCTGCTGGACTCACACCTCATTTCTTCATTCTTGAGGGGACAAAGGGCTCAGGAAGGGAAGTCAAGGGTGGGGAGTGGGGTGCCTCAAAGGCCTGCCTCCAAGAGCTAGAAACCCTGAGGCTCTGAGGCTAGGCCTCACCCCATTCCCTCCCCCATCCCTGTGGAGGGGACACAGGCCCAGAAGTTTGCGGTGACAGTTCAGCGAGCAGGGAGGCAGCTGGGAGTGGGCAGATAAGGGAATCACTGGGGGCCAGGCCAGGCTTTGGGGGAGATGAGGCTGGGGGTGGAGGTGGGGGTGGGGTGTCCAGGCTGCCGTGTCCTCTCTGTTAGGCCTCTATTTGAGACTCAGTTTCAATGTTCTCTCTTCCTGGAAGCCTTCCCTGACTGGCTTACTGCCTCCTGGCATCTCTGGGATACTAGGGTCCCTGCTTGTTCCAACCCCATGACATTTGGATTGTTTGTGCCTCTTTTGGACTATGGAGTCCACCAAGGTGGGGATGGAGCCCGACTCACCTCAGTGTCGATAGCACCAAAACATCAACCAAAGCCTGGCTAGGGAGTCAAATGTTTGCCCTCAGAACCAAACTGTTGGTTGTTTTTTTGTTTGTTTGTTGTTTTGTTTTGTTTAGAAACAAGGTCTCTGCTGCCCAGCCTAGGGTGCAGTGGCATCATCATAGCTCACTGCAGCCTCAAACTCCTGGCTCAAGTGATCCTCTTGCCTCAGCCTCCTGAGGAATAGCTAGGACTACAGGCACATGCCACTATGCCCAGCTAATTTAAAAAAAAATATTTTTGTAGAGACAGGGCTTCACTTTGTTGCCTGGGCTGGAGTCAGGTGATCTTCCCACCTCTGAGACACTGTGCTCAGCTGTTTTTTTTTTTTTTAACAGAAAGTATAAAGGATGCTATAACAAGCATCTGCATTTGTCAAATATTAATATTTTGCCTTATTTACTTTAGATAGTTTTTTAAAAGAAATATGCTATTGCAGATGCAGCTGAAGTCCTGTGCTGATTCCATTTCCCTTCCCTCATCTACTGCCTTGAGCTTGCTGTTTATCTTCCTCATGAGTAATTTCACTCCATCACTCCATATGTAGGTACCCATAAACACCATATGTTACTGGGGTTTTTTGGCCTGTTTTTGCACTTCTTGTCAGTGGCATCACACAGTATGTGCTGCTTTTGCTCAGCATAACGTCTGTAACATTCTTCCAGGTTGTTCTGTGTATCAATTGTTCGTTCTTTTTTTTCTTTTTATTGAGATGTGATTCACATATCATAAAATTTACTCTTTTAAAATGTACTATTCACTGGTTACTATATTAACAAGGTTGTGCAACTATCCACTCTCTACTTCCAGAATATTTTCATCACCACCCCCGCAGAAGAAAGCCTAAACCCATTAACATTCACTCCCTATTCCATATCCTCCTCCCCTCCAGGCTCTGGCAACCACTAATCTACTCTTTGTTTCTATGGATTTGCCTGTTCTGAGCATTTCCTATAAATGCAGTCATACAATATGTGGTATTTTGGAACTGCCTTCTTTTCACTTAATAAAAAGTTTTTAAGGTTCATTGATGCTGTAGCATGTATCAGTACTTCATTCATTTTCATGGCTGAATAATATTCCACTGTATGAAAATACCATATTATACTATCCATCCATTGACAGGCATTTTTAGCTATTATGAATAATGCTGCTATGAATGTTCATGTAAAAGTTTTTATGTGAACATATGTTTTCAGTTCTCTTGGAGATATAACTAGAAAGGGAATTGTGGTGTCATATGATAATTCCAAGTTTAACTTTTTGAGGACTGTAAAAGTGTTCTCCACAGTAGCTGTATGAGGGGTCCAATTTAGCCACATTCTCTCCAACACTTGTTACTGTCCCTCTTCTTGATTATAGCCATCCTAGTGGGTATGAAGTGGTATTTCATTGTGGTTTTGATTTGCATTTCCCTATGACTACCACTGATGTTGGGCATCTTTTCATATGCTTTTTGACCATTTATCTTCTTTGGAGAAATGTCTATTCAAATCCGCTTATTTTGAATTGGGTTATTTGTCTTGTTGTTGTTGAGTAGTAAGAGTTCTTTATATATTCCAAATCCTAGGCTTTTTATAGATATGTGATTTGAAATATTTTATTCTATTCTGTAGGTTATCTTTTCAGTTTCTTAAGAGTGTCCTTTGAAGCACAAAAGCTCTTAGTTTTGATGAAGTCCAATTTATCTAGTTTTCTTTAGCTGCGTATGCTTTAGATGTCATTTATCCAAGAAACTGTTGCCTAATCCAAGGTCATGAAGACTTATACCTGTGTTTTCTCCTAAAATTTTTAAAGTTTTAGCTCTTACATTTAGGTCTTTGATTCATTTTGAGTTAATTCTTGTATATAGTGTGAGGTAGGGGTTTGCCTTCATTCTTTTGCATGTGGATATCCAGTTGTCCAAGCACCATTTGTTGAAAAGACTATTCTTTCCCTATTGAATGGTCTTGGCATACTTGTTGAAAATCAATTGTCTATAACGTATGAGTTTATTTCTGGACTCTCAATTCTATTTCATTGATCCATATGTCTATTTTTATGCCAGTACCACACAGTCTTGATTACTGTAGCTATGTAGTAAGTTTTTAAATTGTGAGGTGTGAGTCCTCCAACTCTGTTTTTCTTTTCTAAGATTTTTGTAGCTGTTTGGGGTCCCAGCACTTCCATGTGAATTTTAGGATCAGCTTGTTAATTTCTTTAAAGAGACAAGCTGCGATTCTGATAGGGACTGCATTAAATCTGTAGATCAATTTGGGGAATATTATCATCTTAACACTATAATGTTAGATCGGGGCGCAGTGGCTCACCTGTAATCCTAGCACCCTGGGAGGCCAAGGTGGGAGGATTGCTTGAGCCCAGGAGTTTTAGGTTACAGTGAGCTATGATGATATCACTGCACTCTAGCCGGGGTGACAGAGTGAGAATCTGTCTCAAAACAAAAACAAAAACAAAAACAAAAAAAACCACGATAAAGTCTTCCAATCTATGAACATAAGATGTATTTACATTTATTTAGGTCCTCTTTAAATTCTTTCAGTGACATTTTATAGTTTTCAGTGTATAATTCTTACCCTTCTTTTGTTCATTTTATGGCTATGTATTTTATTCATTTTGATGCTGTAGTAAATGGAATAGTTTTCTGAATTTCATTTTTGGATTGTTAATTGCTAGTGTATATGATTAAGTTTTGTATGTCTTGTATCATACAAAATCTTGTATCCTGCAACGTTGTTGAGACTAAATATATGAGCATATATATTATGGTGCTGTAATGGTTTTTCTGTGGATTCTTTAAGATTTTCTATGTGCAAGATCATGTCATCTGTAAACAGAGATAGTTTTACTTCTTCCTTTCCAATACAGATACCTTTTATTTCTTTTTCTTGCCTAATTGTCCTGGCTGGAACCTCCAGTACAATGTTGACTAGAATTGGTGAGAGGGGACATCTTTGTGTTGTTCCTTTCAGACTTTCACCATTAAGTATGATGTTAGCTGTGGGTTTTTCATAGATGCCCTTTATCAGGCTGAGGAAGTTCTCTTCTATTCCTAGTTTGTTGAGTGTTTTTGTCATGAAGGAGTGTTGAGTTTTGTCAAATGCTATTTCTGCATCTACTGAGAAGATCATGTAGTGTTTGTCCTTTATTCTATTAATATGACATATCACATCAATTGATTTTTGTGTGTTGAACAAACCTTACATTTCCAGGATAAATCCCACTTGGTCATGGTGTAGAACCCTTTTCATATGTTGCTGGATATTATTTACTTGTATTTTGTTGAGCATTTTTGCAACTATATTTATAAGAGATGTTGGTCTATAGTCTTCTTTTATGTCTTTGTCTAGTTTTGTGATCAGAATAATGATAGCTTCATAAGTTCATTCCCTTTTATTGCTAAGTAATATCCCATGGAATCGATATACCACATTTAGTTAACCATTCATCTGGTGATGGACATTTTGGTCGTTTCTAGTTTTTTTCCATATTATAGCAAATCTGCAATTTACAAACTCATATTCCTCTCTCTGTACACACACATGTGAAGGAATTTCTTCAGAGGGCAGGAGATATTAGTCCATCTACCCATTCATCCATCCATCCACCTATCTATCTACCCTCCACCCACCCATTCATTCATTCACCCATCTGCTAGTCCTCCCTCTCTCCCTCTGGCCTTCCCTCCCATCCTTCCTCCCTCCCTCCCTCCTTTCTTTCCATCCATAAATCATCTATCTCTATGCATATAATGTCTAGAGTTATGCCTAGGGTCCATGGCAAGCTGTCTTTTAAAATTAGGCAGAAAACCTGATACAGCTTTTGGCAAAGCCTTTTATGTGCTGAAACCCACATCCTCACACTTCCTCTCTTCCTAGCATTTTTTGGGGCTTTGCTCACAGGGTCTGACTGGCTCTTCAGAGACCAGAGTCCACAAGACTAGGGGCTCCTTTACTTCAAGAGACTCTCATACATGCTCCTTCGTCCGTCACTCATTCACTCAGGAATTCCTTCACTTCCCTTTCTTTCTTGCCTGACTCATTTGCCTGTGCCTCCTCTTGTTTCAGAACTCTAAATGTCCTCGGGCGTCTTCTCTAGCTGACATTTTCTCTCTTGGTGAATTCATCCAGTCTCTATCTTCAAAACATCTCCAGAATCTAACCACTTTTTAAAATCACCTCCCCTGCCCCCACAGTCATGGTGCCTGGACCACTGACTGCAGTGGCCTCCTCCTCACATGTCGCCTGCTTCTGCCAGAGGGAGCCTGTTAAATCCTGAGTCAGATCATGTCCCTCTGCTCGCACCCTCCTGTGGCTCCCCCTTACTCGGAGTAAAAGCCAAAGCCCTCAGTCTGGCCCCCACCCAATCTGCACCCTTCACTTCCCCACTGGCCTCCTCACTGTTCCTCACACACAACAGGCACGTTTATGCCTCAGGGCCTTTGTACCTGCTGATCTCTGCCTGGTGTGCTCTTCCCCCAGCTAGCTCTGTGGCTCACTCCCTCACCTCTTCAGGTCTGGGCACTTTCTTGGACCATCTCATTAGGCATCAGAAACTGCCCCAGCAATTTTTATCTGCATTCCCTCTTTTCCATGCTTTCTTTTTCTCCAAAGCACTTATCAGCCTCTAACATAGTTAATATTTTACTTACTTAATTTTATTGATTTTCTGTTTTCCACTAGAATGGCAGCTCCACAAATAGAGATGTGCTTATCTCTGTTGTTCAATGCTGTCTCTCCAGTGCCAGGAACAGGGGCCTAGCTCATAATAGGTGCTCCACATATGTTTTTTAGTTGATTGAATGAGTGAATGGTGTGGTGGTGGTGGAAGGGGACAGAAACAGAGGAAACTTGACCTTGTTTCACCTACTCTGTCAGGAGCTGAGCCTCACTTGGGATGAGTCTGGACCTACCAGATCCAAAGGGAAAAAGTGCTGAATACCCTGGAAGTGAGACCAGAGAAGGCTCTCCAGGAGGAGGTAGTATCATCTGGGGCTGGTCCTGGAAATTACAGTGGGAGTCATAGAGATACTGGGGTTCAGTGAGGCCCAGGGGTGGAGGAAACAGTAGGCAGCAGCTGGAGGAGAGAGGCAGGTTAGAAAAGGATGAAGAAGGATTGAGTTCACCGGCAAGGAGGACCTTGAATCCCAAGGGGACAACACTGGATTTGGTCCTCGGAGATGTCATACCCTGGCCGTGGACCTCCAAACAGCTCAGAGAACTCACACCCTAAACACACACCCATACATAGCACTGAGACAATAATAATGAAGCGCTCACATTAATCGAGGGGCTATTCATTTATTGGGGCAGCTGGGATAGAGGGCATGCAGACATATAGCTGTGGTCTCAAACCTGTCTTGGGTCCCCTCAGTAGGATGTGTGAAGTGCCTAAACCATTAGTGTTCAGAGGTCTCTGGGCGTGGGCAAGGGTTTGCAGGAAGGAAGGGAGAGGGAAACATCTTGGGGAACAGAACAGAGGAGGGCCAGCCTCGATCATGATGACATGTAGTTGGATACCTCAATCAGATTTCTGTCAGGGTCCCGGAAGTAGATGGACATAATAGGCCCTTTTGCCCCCGTTCTGGGGACTGGACCCTCCTCAATGGGGACATCACAAGCCTGAAGTGGGAGGAAAAGACAAAAGTCATTTGTCATAGTTCATGCATGACACCGAAATTTAATTCCTTATAGTGGCCTAGAAGACCTTAGAGCACTCCTGTATCTTTCTGACCTCATCTTCTACCAGCCTCACCTCTTTCACTCTGTTCCAGCCACTTACCAGCTGTGTGGCCTTGGGCAGAGTGCCTAACTGCCCCATACCTCAGTTTCCTCATCTGTAAAATGGGGAGGATAATAATACCTAGTATTATCTATTAAATAGTTAGTGGCAGAGCCAGAATTCAAACCCAGGCAGTCTGGGCCAAAGTCCATACTCTTTTTTTTTTGAGACAGAGTCTTACTCTGTCACCTGGGCTAGAGTGCATTGGTGTCAGCCTAGCTCACAGCAACCTCAAACTCCTGGGCTCAAGTGATCCTCCTGCCTCAGCCTCCCGAGTAGCTGGGACTACAGGCACGTGCCACCATGCCCGGCTATTTTTCTATTTTTAGTAGAGACAGGGTCTCCCTCTTGCTCAGGCTGGTCTCAAACTCCTGGGCTCAAGTGATCCTCCTGCCTCAGCCTCCCGAGTAGCTGGGACTACAGGCACGTGCCACCATGCCCGGCTATTTTTCTGTTTTTAGTAGAGACAGGGTCTCCCTCTTGCTCAGGCTGGTCTCAAACTCCTGAGCTCAAGTGATCCTCCCACCTCAGCCTCCCAGATTGCTAGGATTACAGGTGTCAGCCACTGTGCCCGGCTGGTTTTTATAGTTTAAATACATTTGTTTACGTGAAAAAAATGATACTAATCAAAATAATGAGTAAATAATCGTGTGTAGGCATTATCTGGATGTGATGAAACCTGTGACGTCTGAAGTTTGAGGAAGACCTCCCTAGATAGTGCTTCTGCTTTCACTGCATCTGCAGCAGCTTTCTCAAAAAGAACAGAAGTCCCACTCACCTTGAGGTGCTGGATCATTTGCTCCAAAGGCACCTCTGTGATCAGACATATGTCCAGGGAGCCAGGAACTGCATGAGCGGCTTTGGGTTCAAATTCCTTTCCCACCTCATGGAGGTTAAATTTCTGGTCTCCAAAACACAGTGCTTTTCGGTCTTCCTAGAAATAAACCTCCAAAATGAATGTGAGCTAAAAGCCCCCCTACCTATTGTAACACGGTTTTAGAAAAAGAACAGGGCTACTAAACAACAGCCCCTTACCCCACCTAAGTCTCATTCTGTGAAGGCAACTGCTTTTAACATACGTGTGTATCTTTCTCCTCAAAATTATTTTCGTTTCTCCAAATAATATGTTTATACCACCCATGGCAGAGGAAGCAATTTACCCACCAAATATACATTTCTCCCCTTTTTCTTATAAACACAACCCAAATTTCAGTGGGGTCAACTGTGTGCCCAGCTTTAAAAACCTACATTTCCCAGCATTCCTTGTTAGGTGGCCGTGTAAGGGAGTCTGAGTTAGTTGGACTTGACAATGAGATGCAGGCAGAGGTGTGAGTGGGGCTTTGGGGACTCTCCCTGCCCCACTGAGCAGGCACTTTTTGCCCATTCACTTCCTGCTTCTTCCCAGCCATGCCCATACCCTGACCGCCTACTTCTGGACTGGTTGTTCAATGAAAGAGAAAGACAACTGTCTTATTTAACCCACCGGGCGTTGAGTTTTCTCCTATGTGCCTCCAAACACAACCCCTAACTAATGCACCACTATTTCTTGATTTAACAACTTTAGATATTTTCTATCATCTCCCTGCTATGATAAATGAGAATTTAGCTCATCTATATTACTACCTCTTCCAATAGAATTCTATTATCATTTTTAGTTCTTCTTTGGGCTCCTGTACAATTTTTTTTTTTGAGACAGATTTTCTCTCTGTCACCCTGAGTAGAGTGCAGTGGCATCATCATAGCTCACAGCATCTCAAATTCCTGGGCTCGAGTGATCCTCCTGTCTCAGCCTCCCGAGTAGCTGGGACTACAGGCACATGCCACCACACCCAACTTATTTTTCTATTTTTAGTTGAGACGGGGTCTCCCTCTTACTCAGGCTGGTCTCAAACTCCTGACTTCAGGTGATCCTCCCACCTCGGCCCCCTGAGTGCTAGGATTACAGGTGTCAGCCACCATGCCCGGCCCTTGTACAATTTTTAAATAACCCACTTGCTTGTTTGCTTTTTGATAGATCAACCACAAATCGTATCTCATGGCCCTGCCATCCTCTTCATGGAGCCTCCCTCTCCTGGACCTCTCAATGTTTGTCATTTCTTTAATACTTGTTCTATCTCTTTCTTTTATATTGCCGTGGTTGATACCACATCCATTCAATCAGAAAAATGACTTTATTTCATTTTTACTCTTGAATGATAGTATGGCTTAGCATACTATTCTAGGTTGCTGGTTATCCTCCCATAGCTTCATTGTCTTCCCTGAATTGGATATTGCTGATAAAAAGTCTGATGTTAATCTGCTCTTCATTCTTTTGTCAGTGATGCAGCCACCTTCCACTCCTGCAGCTTTAAGGATTGTTCTTGACCATACATGTTCTGAAATTTCACTCCAATGTGTCTAGGTGTGGGGAGTTGAGGCATTACATGCCTCATTATCGTCACTGGCCCATGCAAGGCCCGTCATTGTCTTTTTTATGCGTCTGTTCTTTTCCTCTCCATTCTCATCTCCACCTTAGGCAACAATTACAATGTGGTTTATTTTTTTATTTTTTTATTTTACCTCTGTAAGGACTCAATGATTTCCTAATCACAATGTGTTTGATGTGCATCTTTTGGATTTCATAAATTATTGTAAAAAGTGTGTTACTGTTTTATGTGAGTGTATTATAAATGGTACCATGCTGTAGACCTGATCTCTGTTTCTTCATTTTTCACTCAGCATGATTTTTTTTTTTTTGAGACAGAGTCTCACTGTGTTGCCCGGGCTAGAGTGCCGTGGCGTCATCCTAGCTCACAGCAACCTCAAACTCCTGGGCTC
>NW_012149596.1:1980153-2003732 GCF_000956105.1 Propithecus coquereli | reverse complement strand
GTGTGTGTGTGTGTGTGTGTGTGTACTTAATTTTTAAAGAGCAGTTTTAGGTTCACAACAAAATTGAGCAAAAGGTACAGAGATTTCCCATATACCTCCTGTCCTGACACATGTACAACCTCCTCCACTATCAACATCCCTCACTAGAGTGTGCACTTGTTACAATCAATGAGCCTGCACTGACACATCATTATCACCCAAAGTCCATAGTTTACCTTAGGATTCACTCTTGGTTTTGTACATTCTATGGGTCTGGACAAATGTATAATGACATATCCCCACCATTATAGTATCATATAGAGTAGTTTCACTGCCCTGAAACTTCTGTGCTCCACCTATTCATCCCTTCCTGCCCCAAACCCCTGGCAAACACTGATCTTTTTACTGCCTCCATAGTTTTGCCTTTTCCAGAATGTCACATAGTTGGAATCATACAGTATGTAGCCTTTTCAGATTGGCTTCCTTCACCTAGTACTATGCATTTATGTTTCCTCCATGTCTTTTCATAGCTTGATAGCTCATTTGTTTTTATCACTGAATAATATTCCATTGTATGGTTGTCCCACAGTTTATCTGATCACCTACTGAAGGATATCTTGGCAAGACACGTATTTTTTGTTTTCTCTGTAGTTAACACTTTTGAAGTTGTTCCAAATTCTCAAGGATAGTATTCATTCTCTGGAAACCTCCTTTTTTCCTTAGATCTGTCTTTCCTGGGACATTTCTTTCTCCTGTTCCAAACTGGACTGATTGTCCTCTAGGTACCTTTCTGGGGTCTTCCTCTTGGAATCCACTTCGTTCTGACTTCCAATGTCTTCCTTATTCCCTGATGAATCGCTCATTTTGATGTAGAATACCCTCAAGTAATTTTTGAAGCAAGTGGGCAAATTTTCTGAGACTTTTTATGTCTGAGAATGCTTTATTCTACACTTACCTTTGATTAATAGTTTGGTTAGACATAGAATTCTAGGTTGAAAAATTTCCCTTCAGAATTTTGAAGGTGTCCTGTTATCTTTTGATCTCTGGTGTGACTATTGAGAAATCTGATATTTGCATGTTTTTTTTTCCTTTGTACATGAACTACTTTTTAATCTCTATGAAAGCTCATAGGAGCTACTTTTTCAGTTTGACATTCTATAATTTCATAAGGATATATCTAAGTGTCAATGTGCTGGATACTTAGTTAACCCTTTCCATATAAAGACTACAAAGTTCTGTTGCATTATTTCTATGGTAATTTTCTCCCTTCCTTTTTCTCCATTCTTTCTCTGAAAGTCCCACTATTCAGAGTTTGGAATCTCCTTCACTGATCCTTTCATCTTTTCTTTCAGATTTCCTGTGTTTTTGTTTTTGGAGTTAAGTTATATTGTAAAGTGTTATATTCAAGTTTTAGTCCACCTGCAATTTGGCATTTGGGGAAGCGGTTACCTTGAAAGTTGTGACCTCCATGCCCAGGATCTTGGAATAAAATACAGTGGTGTCTTTAATGCTCTTTACTGTCATCACGATGTGGTCGAGTCTATGGATGAGACAGCGGGGAGGTGTCTGACTGCTGTACCTCCATAACTTAAAATTAAAAAAAGATTAGAAGAGATCACATTGCCACTGGTCACTCATACGTTTCCTTCTCCTCCCCACCCTCCGGCCCTCCCCAATTCCTATACTTCCTCCTCACCCCCATTTCAAGGGCAGGTCCTGAGAGAAACTTTGGTAGAGCTTTATTGCCTGTGCGTGGATTCACAGGAGTCTACGTGTCTGCTGTGACCACTCTCTACTGTTCTCTTGTTCTCTTTCTCCTTCCAGAGGGATGGGGTGAAGATTAGGGGAATGGAGACCAAGACCAAACCCTCCCTTGTTTTCCCCAGACTGGAATTCATCTCTTTTCCAAGAAATGACAAGACTGAGAGGAGGCCCAACCCTGTGAGTACAATCCCTGCAGCTTTGGACACAGAGGACAGGACAAGAAGGGAGCATCTCAGATGAAATAAATGTTTCTGGGCCTATGTGTTTACAGATCCACCTTGACACTCAGTGGGAGGACGCAATTCCCGGGCTCTTCCACTCCCCCTTCACCCCGGCACACTTCCCACCAGATCTTTGACTTGCATTCTTTAGGAATTTGTACATTTAAATTACATCTGCTATGGGATTATAAGGTGCTGTGGTCTGGCACTATAGGTAATAGAGTATAGTGGTTAAAAGAATAGATTCTAGAGCCAGACTGACATTTAATTAATCTCTCTGTGCCTTGGTTTCCCCTTCTGTAAAATGGGCATGATTTTATACACATCTTATAGGATTGTTGTGAAGATTTAAAAACAGAGTTGTATTTTTATGTCTTAGAACAATGCCTGACACATATCGGGTGCTATAAAAGGGATGATGTTACTACTAATGCTGCGGTCATCTTGTCAAAATTCACGCTCCTTATCATGACCCCCAATCTCTACAGCCTCATCTATTTGCTCTTGAACTCCAAGCCACACTGTCCTTTTGCCTGTTCCTCATAGGGGCCATCCCTGTACCTTTAGTGTCAGGGCCTTTGCAGATGCTAATACCTATCTCCCTAACTAGAATGTAAGATTCTGTTTTGTTCCCCACTGTTTCCCAAACAACTAGTTCAATAATATCTGTTCAATAAATGAATATCTACTACAACAATTAGGTACAGTGCTTGGCACAAAGTCTGACTGATGTTCTGTTTGATTTGATTCGCTTCAATTCGATTGGATTCCATTCCATTCTGTTCTACCTTATGCTATTTTATTCTTTTCTGTTCCACCACATTTAATTCCATTCAAACTAGTACATGTCGAACAATTGATTCCACTGAGCCCCAGCTAAAAAATACAGCGCAGTTCTATTTTCATGAGTGGAGGAGGCATTAGCAAAGTCGCTGACTTCTGCTGTCCTCATGGATACACAGGATCCACATGGACACAGAAGCAGTAGAATGAGAAAAATGGCTTAAATTTGGGCTCCATTAAAAATAAAGTTGTATGTTAAAAAAATCTTATTAGCCTTCTAATGTCTGTAGAATCTATAATAGCATTCTTGGTATCAATAATTTGTATTTTTTCTCTTAATTTCTTGAGAGAAAACAGACATTGCTAATATTTTATGAATCTGTTCAAAGAACTAGCTTTTGACATTGTTGACTTTCTCTAGTGTGTGTTTGCTTTCTATTTCACTGGTTTCTGCTCTTATAATTTCCTTCCTTCTATTTATTTAGGGTTCAATTTGCTGTTCTTTTTCCAGCTTCCTGATAGGGAAGCTTAGGTCATTGATTTTCAACTTTTCTGATGTATGCATTTAGAGCTATAGATTTCCTCTAAGTGCTGTTTTAGCCACATCCCCCCAATTTTTATAGTCTATTGGAAATAAATTCAACCTATTCCTCCCATTATCCAATGCCCTTCCAACTCAGATTCATTTCCTAGATCTTGCTTTGCCGACTCAGAGCTCCATCCTTGCAAATTCAAGGATGAGCAGGGATGGCTGTCTTAAGGAACAGGAAGAAGGCCAGTCCAAGAGTGAGTGAGAGAAGAGAGGGAGGGAAAGGCAGGGGCCAGATCCTGCAGGGCCTTGGAGGAGAGGTTAAGGAGCCTGCTTTATAAAATGATGATCAGGACACAGTAAACAGCCGGGCGCGGTGGCTCACACCTGTAATTCTAGCCCTCTGGGAGGCCGAGGCGAGAGGATCGCTCGAGCTCAGGCGCTCAAGACCAGCCTGAGAAAGAGAGAGAGACCCCATCTTTACTAAAAATAGAAGGAAATTAGCCGGACAACTAAAAATATATAGAAAAAATTAGCCGGGCATGGTGGCGCATGCCTGTAGTCCCAGCTACTCGGGAGGCTGAGGCAGAAGGATGGCTTGAGCCCAGGAGTTTGAGGTTGCTGTGAGCAAGGCTGACGCCACTGCACTGTAGCCTGGGCAACAGAGCAAGACTCTGTCTCAAAAAAAAAAAAAAAAAGATACAGTAATCATGTAAGGCTTACTGTGCGTCAAGCCCTGTTTCAAGTACTATACAAAATATAATCCATTTTGGCCAAGTGATGGCTCACACCTGTAATTCCAGTTATTTGGGAGGCCAAAGTGAGGGGGTATCACTTGAGGCCAGGAGTTCAAGACCAGCCTGGGCAACATAGCCAGACCCTGTCTCTACAAAAAAATTTAAAAATTAGCTGGCAGTGTGCATCTGTAGCCCCAGCTACTTGGGAGGCTGAGGAAGGAGCATCACTTGAGCCCAGGAGTTCAGGGTTGCAGTGAGCTGTGATTGTACCACTGCACTCCAGCCTGGGCAACAGAGCAAGACCCTGTCCTTTTTATTTCTCGCAGCAACCCTATAAAATCAATATATTCAGAGTGCCCAGAACATGATGTCTCTCTCCGTAGGGAAAGATTCTATTTTCCTACAGAGTCCTCTTCAAGGTTCCCTTCAGGCTGCCAGGGGCTCCTGAATTCTGGCAAATCTCAAGGTCAGTGCTGTGTTTCCTGGCCCCTCCCCACCAGGCCCTATCATGACAACCTTGGGGACACCCTCTGTGAGCCACTGTTGGATCTGTCCACCTGTCCCTGGCTGAACTGGCTCCCCCTGAGCCACCCAGAGGGAGTAGCCAACCCTCGGCCCAGGCCCACCCTTACAGGCCCTGGGTTAGAGCAGGGCCTTTCCGTGTGCCTCTGCTGCCCTCTGCTTGTCTTTGAAAGAGGAAGAGAGAGAAGAAGTCAAGGAAATGGAGGTCAGCACACCAGGGGAGCCCACAGAGAAGGGAAACAGGTTACCAGGCTCTGGTGGGAGGATCCCCAGTCTCGGTGCCAACACCAGTGCTCCAAGCTCCCAGGGGCTACCTCACCTGTTTCTCGGAAGTCCTGCCCCACATCCTGACTAGCAGCCTGGAGGACAGAAGGTACAGCATGGCAGGGAAGGTGTCCTTGTCCTGGGGCTTCCAGACAACCCTCTGGCTCAGTGCCTGGAGATCAAGGTACAGGAATGGGAGGGCACAGGCTAAGGACTGTGGGTGGTGACAGAGGTAGGTGGTGCAAGTACAAGGACTCTGACGTCAAACTCAAGGTCTTGAAAGTAAAAGTTTAGGGTGGATGTGTGTAAGGGGTTACTTCTTCTTCTTCTTCTTTTTTTTTTTTTGAGACGCAGAGTCTTGCTCTGTGGCCCCAGCTAGAGTGCAGTGACGTCATCATAGGCCACTGCAACCTCAAACTCCTGGGCTCAACTCCTGCCTCAGCCTTCTGAGTAGCTAGGACTATAGCTATGAACCACCATGCCTGGCTAAGTTTTCTATTAATGTTTTTTGTAGCGATGGGGTCTTGCTCTTGCTCAGACTGGTCTCAAACTCCTGGCCTCAAGCGATCCTCCCACCTCAGCCTCCCAGAGTGTTAGGATTATAGGCTTGAGCCACCACGCCCGACCAGGGGTTACTTCTTAATAACACAGGAAAAGCCACCTATTCCCAAGTACTGAGGGGACCTTTGTTCTAGAGTGTGAGGCCTCTGGTCTATTTAGGGGTGTGTCTGCAAAGTGTCAGATCTCTGATCTGTTTGGGAGTCTGTGTCCAGGTTGTGAGGTTGTGAGCTATCCCAGTTAGAGTATGACCACTCTGACTTGTTATGGGTCTGTTTCTGAGCCAAGATCTCTAAGCTATTAAGAGTTCTGGGAGCGGTGACTCACACCTGTACTCCTATCACTCTGGGAGGCTGAGGTGGGGGGATCACTTGAGGTCGGGAGTTTGAGAACAGCCTGAGCAACAGCAAGATCCTGTCTCTACTAAAAATAGAAAACTTAGCCAGGCATGGTGGCGTGTAGCTGTAGCCCCAGCTACTCAGAGCTACTCTGGAGGCTGAGGCAGGAGGATCGCTTGAGCCCAGGAGTTTGAAGTTGCTGTGAGCTATGATGACACCACGGCACTCTACCCAGGGTGACGGAGACTCTGTCTCAAAAGAACAAAAAAAGTTCTGTGCCTCAGGGTGTGATGTTTCTGAATTATTTGGGTGGGGGGTGAGGTCTGGGGTCTTCCCCATCCCCACTCACCCCTCACTCACCCTCTCTTTCCACTGCTGAGAGTCAGAGACCATTCATCAGCCCATTGCTGTTCACCTTACCCTGAGCTGAGCCCCATTTTCTCTTGCAAGTTACCTGCCTGGGCCCTGGATCGTGTGAGTTTGATATTTTTATTTCCAGACACACCCTAGTTACCCCCAACACAAACGCTTTGTGCCATGGATATTGTTTTTAAGTATTTGATTTTCCTTTTAAAAATGTTACACAAGGCCGGGCGCAGTGGTTCACGCCTGTAATCCTAGCTCTCTGGGAGGCCGAGGCGGGCGGATTGTTTGAACTCAGGAGTTCGAGACCAGCCTGAGCAAGAGCGAGACCCCGTCTCTACTAAAAATAGAAAGAAATTAATCGGACAACTAAAAATATATAGAAAAAATTAGCGGGGCATGGTGGCGCATGCCTGTAGTCCCAGCTACTCAGGAGGCTGAGGCAGAAGGATTGCTTGAGCCCAGGAGTTTGAGGTTGCTATGAGCTAGGCTGACGCCACGGCACTCTAGCCCGGGCAACACAGTGAGACTCTGTCTCAAAAAAAAAAAAAAGTTACACAAATAATACATGAATAAAAGTTTACATAAAAGGTTTGGTCCTTCTACCATGTGAGAAAGATGCCATCTATGAACTAGGAAGCTGGCCCTCACCAGACACTAACTCTGCTTGCACCTTGATCTTGGACTTCCCAGCCTTCAGAACTATGAGAAATAAATTTCTGTTGTTTATATTAGCCACTCAGTCTGATATATTTTGTTATCGCAACCCAATGGGACTAAGACAGGGGTGAAGCATCTTCTCTTTCAAATTGTCAAGCAATGACAGTGACAACGACATCACCTATTGGCTGGCATCCAAGGTGCCAAGCCAAGAAATCTCACACTTGACTCTCCATTTTAAAGGCCATCCCTGGTTTCTTAAAGTTGTCCATGTGGTTTAACTCTCGAGTCTTCTTTCTCTCAGTGTGAGAAAATAGGAATATTCCTCCCTGGTTCTCTGGGAGAGCAGAGAATGGTCAAATCCTTTGTCAGGCAGTGGGCTGAGGCTAATATCTGTGGGAACAGAGGAGGGAAGCAGCAGTTTAGCCCCTTTCTGTGTGCCAGGCACCAACTGGTTCCTTAGATCCATGTTTCCTTAAATCCTCACAGCAGCCCCATGAGCAGGTGTCATCATTAGTATTTAACAGATGAGAAAGTCAAAGCATTGCAAGGTTAAGTGACATGGTCAAGGGCCCTCAGAAGTGGTTGGGTTGTGCTTAGAGTTCTTGTATATGTCCTTTCTTCATTTAGGGGGTCTCCTTTCCTTTTGTCATGTTGCCAGCGATCATTCCCTGCTGCTGGTGTCCCGGATAACAGTGCAGCTTCTTGCTTTTCACCTGTAGTTTGATGCTTGTGATTTGCTCTAAGCAGGAAGGTGAGAAACCCCAACTGTTTGGCTGCTCTTCAGCAGCGAGGCCTGGGCTTCTTGCCCTGTGTCTTGTTCTGCATCTCTGGGCCTTTAAAGAAACCCAGGCTGCTCACTCCCAGGCACCAGGCAACAAGTACACTTTATCCGGTGTGGCCACTGCTTGGGGTTTTGATGTTCACCCAAGAACTCCCTACCACATGCCAGCTCCAATCACGAGTCTCTGTACGTGTCTGCCTGGTGTTTGAATCCTCTGGCTTCAGTACCTACTCTAGGCTGAATTTTTGGCTTGGTGATGCGGGCACCCTATTCTCTGGCTTACTGTTTGTCAGTCAACGTGCAGGTTCCCTGATTTCACCTGCAGCCACAGCTCTGAAGAAGTGAGAGTTTTGCTGCCTGTCCCAGGCCCACAGCTCCTCTATTCTGTCACTAGATTAGACTTCCAGGGGTGTGTGGGGACAATCAGGAACTGCATACTAGAGCCCAGTGGCTGGGCCACTCAGGGGCCAGGTTCTTTTGCTTCTTAAATTTAGCTGGATTCTGGAGACAAAGTTACCTGGACAATTGTATAATTGTGGCTAGTTTTCAGAATGTAAACATACACATGTTTGCTTGAACAATATAAGTATACTTGGAACTTCAAGGGTCTATGTGCAAGTTGATTTATGTGTATGTACATAATTTTTGATGTTATTATTCTTTAATAACTAATGATTCCAAAGAATAAACAATTACCTGATGCTCTGGTTGTTGGTATGGAGTTTGGAAAGGAATAGATTCTATAACTTGTGCTCAAACTGTTGGACTAATATGTCCAGTTAAATCACTGAAATGGGTAGGGGAAGGTTGCTTGAAGATCAACCCCAGGCCCGTAGTGGTGGAGGGGCACCCAGGGATGGGGCTCTTTATCTTTAAGACAAACTTAAACCCTATGACCACGCCTGCTTCCTCAGCCCAGATCTTGCTGTGGAGAATCAGTAAAAGAAACCATGGCACTCAGGGTCTTTCTGTGGCAAAATTTCCCAGAAACCCTTGCTTCACTTTTGTCCTGGTCTTTCCCTGCATGTCCCATTTTGCGCTGTCCTGCCTTCTGCCTCTGCCCTTTCCTTGTGGTTTCTGCCCGAGTCTTGCCCATAGACTGGATGGTGGCACTCAGGAGCTGATCTCTTGGCATCTGTAACACGACACGTCTGAAGAGTGGGAGAGAGCTGGTGAAGGCCCTGGGAACCAGAGGGGAGGGAAGGGAACCAAGGAGGCCGACAGAAAGGGAGGCTGGGACCCTCTGAACTCACGTTTCATTTTCTTCTCCATTTTTTCCCATGTGTAGGTAAAAATCATGCCCTGCAGCATAATTCTTTCATCAGATGGAATCAGGATAAATGGATTTAATTTCTATTTTTGGATGCTGCCCTGCCTTTGTATTCCTTTTGTCTGAACCCCTTGATGATCTGGGATAGTTTGGCAGAGCTGCATTTCAGAGCAAAGTGAGGAACAGATAAATAATTCACAAATAATAGGATTGTAGTCCGAAGGGAACACATAGCTGTTTTCAGCTCTAAGTAGAGAGGGGGGCTGCAGCCAAATATGAACGTTTCTTGACCCAAATGTGGCGAGTTGTTTCCATCCCAGGCTTTCTCCTCAAGGCCCTGTCAATAATGGATGAAGGGACCACAGAGCTGACCAGCTCGGGACTGATGAGTCTTTCTTGAGTTGATGCAAAAACACAAAAATTATGTAAAAAAAAAAATAAAAGGTTTGAACAACACATCAGTACATGGACTATACAGGTCATCCCCACCCCTACTCCTCCAAAATGACCCCTGGGGTCAGTTTCTGGTGTTTCTTTCCACTTTTCTCTGTGATTATGTAGAGTGTGTGTGTGTGTGTGCACGCGCACATGTGCACTAGGTCACCATAACCGACTCCCACTTACTTTTCCCTGCCTACAGCTGTCCTGCAGAGGGCACCCCTACCCCCAAAGGTACACGCAGGTCCCACCCATTCTGTATCACGTCCAGCGGGTGCTCTGAGCTGTAACACAAAACCTCTTCGTTCATTTCACTCTGCAACAGTCATTGGCTATGAATGGACATTTACAAGATTTTCCCAGTTGTTTGCTCCTACCAGCCTTGTGCACACAGCTCTGTGCACATGTATGAGTGCCGGAGTTAGAAGTGGAATTGCTGGGTGTATTAGGGTTCTCCAGAGAAATAGAACCGATATATGATTTATTATAAGGAATTGGCTTATGCAATTATGGAGGCTGAGAGTCCCATGATCTGCCATCTGCAAGCTGGACACCCAGGAGAGCCAGTGGTATAGTTCTGAAAACAAAAGGGCTGATAGTGTAAATCCCAGTCGAGGACAGAGGACTGATGTCTCAGCTCAAGCCGTCAGGCAGAGGGCAAATTCCATCTTCCTTCATCTTTTTGTTCTATTCAGAGCCTCAATGGATTGGGCGATGCCCACTGACATTGGGGAGAGCAGTCTGCCTTACTCAGGGCACCATTTTCAAATGCTAACCTCATCTGGAAACATCCTCACAGATACACCCAGAAATAATCTTTAATCAGGGCAACCTGTGTCCCAGTCAAGTCGACACATAAAATTAACCCTCATAAGTCCACCCTTTATCAAGCTGGCACTCATACACATATCATTAAACCATATTTAATCTCCAAATGAAGACAATAAAAAGGTATAATTCCACCTGACATGATACAACCATCCTGCGTACAACTGAGTATGCACTAACCCATTCTCCAGAATAGGAGGTAAAGTCCTTGAGCGATGTTTGCTTTTCTCCTGATATCCTGTAACTCGAATACTATGATGTCAAATTAACAATACTTAAATACTATGATATAAAGTCAACATAGGCTGGGTGCAGTGGCTCATACCTGTAATCCCAACACTCTGGGAAGCCAGGGCAGGAGGATAGCTTGAGGCTGGGAGTTCAAGACCAGCCTGAGCAAGAGTGAGACCCCATCTCTACCAAAAACAGAAAAAATTAGCTGGGCATGGTGGCTGTAGTCCCAGCTCCTTGGGAGGCTGAGGCAGGAGGATAGCTTGAGCCCAGGAGTTTGAGGCTGCTGTGAGCTATGATGACACCATGGCACTCTAGCCCGGGCGACAGAGTGAGATTCAGTCTAAAAAAAAAGAAAAAGTCAACGTATTCTCATGTTACATGGTAAGAGAAGAAAGGAAACAAAGATATTTGCTACACACAACACACACAAATGAATGTATTCACAACAAAATAAGGAGGGAATATTCATGACAATGATAGTTCTTGTTTCTGTAACTGATCACGTGGTCATAGGTGGTATTTACAACTACCTTCTGTCACTACCCATTCTGTACTCCCTTTGCCTTCAGCAAGCACCTCAGCTGCTCATGGTTTTTTATCTAGTGGGGTGATCCAAAGCTTTATTCCCGAAGGGTCTGGGCCATTTGTAGTCCTGTCTGGATTGGGTTGCTGTAATTTCCCATTGGCCTTAATCACAGGGCATGGCAATACTAAGAGAGATCCCAAGGGATCTCCTGTATTCCAGACATACTCTTCCTTACCTCCATTGTGGAGTAGCTGTCCAGTTTCCCCTAGGTAGTCAGGATCGATCATCATAGCCAACATCATAACTCCCTTCTTGGCCTATTGATTCAGAGGCACGAGGAAACCAAAGCGGCTAGGTGGAGTCTAAACTTCCAGTTCAGTGGAATCAGTGTCATGTCTCCTGGCGGCAGCATTCCTCCCTCTAGCACTAAGCCCTCTAGGCCAACAGAGTATAAGGTATCAGGAACAGGAAGCAAACATTTTGCTATGGGTCACTAGGGGTAATGGAGAGAGGTGTCACTCCTATTTCCATCTCAGGAATCCTGGCTATAGGAGAAAGGGCATCATATGTTGGACGCTGATTCGGAGCATATATAGCCTTTTGAAGAACCTTGCCCCAGCCCTGCAAGGTATTGCCACCTAGTTGGCACTGTAACTGAGTCTTCAAAATGCCATTCCACCATTCTATCAAGCCGGCTGGTTTGGGATGGTGGGGAACATGGTGAGACCAGTGAATTCCATGAGCACGGGCCCATTGCTGCACTTCACTTGCTCTGAAGTGAATTCCTTGACCATAAGCAATGCTGCCTGGAATACCATGATGGTGGATAAGGTGTTTTCTAAGTCCATGGATGGTAGTTTTGGCAGCAGCTTTGTGTGCAGAGAAGGCAAACCCACATCCAGAGTGTCTATTCCAGTAAGAAAAAAACACTGCCCCTTCCATGATGGAAGTGGTCCAGTGTAATCAACCTGCCACCAGGTAGCCGATCCCCCCAGGGAATGGTGCCATATCGGGGACTCAGTGTTGGTGTCTGCTGCTGGCGGGTTGGGCACTCATTGGTGGCTGTAGCCAGGTCGGCCTTGGTGAGTGGAAGTCCGTGTTGCTGAGCCCAGGCATAACCTCCAGCCCTGCCACCACGGCCACTTCGTTCATGAGCCCACTGGGTGACGACAGGGGTGGCTGGGGAAAGAGGCTGACTGGTCTCCACGGAACAGGTCATCTTACCCCCTTGATTATGAAAACCCTCCCCTGCTGAGTTCACCCTTTGGTGAGCATTCCCATGGGGTACAAATACATTCATGTTTTTTTGACCATTCAGAGGTCTGTCCATACACCTCTTCCCCATATGTCTTTTCAAAGCATGTTCCTACCAAGTCCCTGACCATCCAATGAAACTACTGGCTACAGCCTATGAACTCGTATAGAATTATACATCTGACCATCTCTCCTGAGCAAAGTGCACAACCAGACACATTGCTTGAAGTTCTGCCCACTGGGAAGATTTCCCTTCAACGCTGTCCTTCAGGGATGTCCCAGAAAGGGGCTGTAGCTGCAGCTGTCCACTTCCAGGCAGTGCCTGCATATAGCTCAGAACCATCTGTAAACCAGGCCCGAGTCTTCTCGTCCTCTGTCAACTGATAATAACAAACTTCTTAGGAGGCTGCAGGCGCAGGCTGGGAGGGAGGAGGCAGTGTAGCAGGAGTGGGCACCGCGGGCATTTGCGCCACTTCTTCATGTAACCTGTGTCTTCAGGGCCTGCTCAGGCCTGATCACATATTTACTACTTCCTTTTAATGACTGAATGCTGCTGTACATGCCCAACTTTATGGCTTGGTGGGTCAGATGACACCCAGTTCATGATGGGCAGCTCAGGTCGCATGGTAACTTGGTGGCCCATGGTCAGTCAAACTACTAAGGCCCAGTACAGGCCAGGAGCTGTCTCTCAAAAGCAGAGTAGTTATGTGCAGAGCATGGCAGGGCTTTGCTCCAAAATCCTAAGGGCCTGCTCTGCGATTAACCTACAAGGGCCTGCTAGAGGCACCGAACAGCAACCCTGTCTGCCACTGATGCTTCAGGCACCCTTGGATCTTCTGGATCAGATGGCCCAAGTGGCAGAGCAGCTTGCACAGCAGCCTGCACCTGTTGCAGAGCCTTCTCCTGTTCTGGGCCCCACTCAAAACTAGCAGCTTTTCAGGTAATTCAGTAAACAGGTCAGAGTAACACACCCAAATGAGGAATATCTTACCTCCAAAATCTGAAGAAGCCCACTAGGCATTGTACCTCTTTTTTGGTTGTAGGAGGAGCCAGATGCAGCAACTTATCTTTCACTTTAGAAGGAATCTGTTGGCATGCCTCACACCACTAGATTTCCAGAAATTTCACTGAAGTAGAAGACCCCTGGATTTTTGTTGGATTTATTTCTCACCCTCTGACATGCAAGTGTCTTACCAATACGTCTAGAGTAGTTGCTACTTCTTGCTCATTAAGTCCAATCAGTATGTCATCGATGTCATGGACCAGTGTGATATCGTGTGGAAGGGAAAGATGATCAAGATCCCTGTGAACTAAATTCTGATCTAGGGCTGGGGAGTTGATGATATACCCTGAGGCAGGGCAGTGATGACGTATAGCTGGCTTTGCTGGCTGACAGCAAACTGCTTCTGGTAGCCTTAGGGACAGGGATGGAGAAAAGGCATTGCCAGATCAATACCTGCAAACCAGGTACCAGGGAATGTGCTCATTTGCTCCAGCAATGAAACCACATCTGGTACAACAGCTACAATTGGAGGCACCGCCTGGTTAAGTTTACATTAAGCTTAAGTCACCACCTGGTTAATCCGCTGTTGTTCTGCAAGATCCATCTATCTTCTGCACAGGCCGAATAGGACAGTTGAACGGGGTGTGGTGGGAATCGCCACTCCTGCATCCTTCAAGTCCTTGATGGTGGCACTAATCTTTGCAGTCCCTCCAGAAATGCGGCAGGTCCCCCTCACATCCAGTGGGTGCCCTGGGCTATAACACGAAGCCCCATCATTCATTTCACTCCGCAATAGTCACTGGCTATAGATGGGCAAGCTTTTTCTGGTCTGTTCCTACCAGCCTTTTGCACACCGCTCTCTGCACATGTGTGAGTGTTAGAAGTGAAATTGCTGGATCTAGAGGTTCATTCATTCAAAAAACACCTAATGAGCACCCACTGTTCTAAGCGCTGGGGAGACATCAGAGAATAAGGCAGACAAATGTCTCTGTCCACGTGGAGCTGGCATTCTAGCTGGAGAGGGGGAGAAGGGTGTCCAATTTTTATTTCTGTAGATGCCCACAAGTCCCTAGAAGGTTTCAGCCCATCAGTGAGGCACTTCCTGACTTCCTCCGAACTGCTCTCTGTGGGGTGGAGCCTGCAGCAGGGGGGTGGCTTCCTCAGCCTTTGCTCTCTGCAGAGTGCGATGCTGCGACAGCCCATTTGGGGATGTGGATGTGTGTGTGCGTGTATGTGCATGGGGGCGTGCGTGTGTGTGTGAGTACGTGTGTCGGGAAGGGGGAGATGCAAACTGAATGGTCCTTGAGAGACCGAGGAGAAGTAGGAGTGAAAGAGACCACTTAAAGGTGTTGGAGGGAGTGACAGAAAAAATGATCCACTGAACCTAGGCATGACGAGCCCCCCGCAGATCACACCCACAGAAGGTGCGTGGGAGCACTGGCAATGAGGATCTAGCACTGTCTTGGAACATGCCATTGTGCAACGGTTGCGTGGATACTCTTGGGATCACTCAGACTGTTGTGTAGACACCCTTGCAGTCATAAAGACAGGGGTGTGAATAATCCCAGAGTCACATAGAGTGGGGTGTGCACGCTCCTGGGGCTACACAGATGGGGGTGTGCACCGCCGTGATAGCGCAGACAGGAGTGGGGACACCACACAAGGCAGCACGCACCGTAGTGTGGACAGCCTTGGGTTCCTCAGAGGGGGGTCTGGACGTTCCAGAAGTCACACACCCTGTGGAGTGGACGCTCCTGTTATTGCACTCACTGGAGAATGCACACTTTTGGGTCACACAGAGGGGGATGTAGACACTTCTGGGGTCAGATCAACTAGGATATTGACACTCTTGTAGCACGACAAACTGGCATGTGAGCAGTCTTGGGGTCACATTGATCCAGGGTGGGTGTGGACATTCCCAGGATCAAAAAGATTTGTATGTGGACACTTCTGGGGCCACACAGACTGGGGAGGAGACAGTTCTGAGTCATCCAGGCTGGCTAGTGGACGTTCTTAGGATCACATGTACCAGGACATGGACATCCCAGGGCTCAGAGAGTCTGGGGTGTGCGTATCCTTGGGCTCGCACAGATTGGAGTGTGGAACCTCTTGGGGTCTCAGACTGGAATGCGGGCAGCCCTGGGATGAGGCAGGTGGGGTGTGGGCACTCCTGGGCTCAGCCTAGATGGGGCAACTGTGAGGTCAACCTGAGTGCTGGTACACAGACGTGGGGTCACAAAGATGGGGGTGTGGACAGCCCTGGAGTCAGACTGGTGTGTGGACAGACTTGGGGTCACATAGACACAGGTGTGAACACTCTAAGGACCACCCAGCTGGAAAGTGGACACTCCCAGGGTCACACAGAGGGGGTTTGGGACATCCCTAATGTTAAACACACTGGGGAGTGGACACTCCTGAAGTCACATACATTGTGGATTGGACACTCTTAATGTCACAGAGACTAAGGTGTGGACACTCATGGGGTCATAGTGACTAAGGTGGGGACAGTCCTGTGTGACCTGCAGTCTGTGATAGGGGAGTAGACATTTCTGTGGCCAAAGAAATGATGAATTGGCACCCTGGGGTCAGAGCCCGAACTGTGGACAGTCCTGTGGTCACACAGAATCGTTCGTGGACATGCCCTGGTGTACAGACTGGGGAGCGGATACTGCTGAGGTCACAGAAATCGCAGTGTGGGTGGCCCTCGGGTTCCACATACTGGGATGTGAATTGTCCTGGCACCACACAGACTGGGTGCGGACACCCCCAGGCTCTCATAACTGGGGTAACACACCCCGGGCAGTGTACATTCCTGCGATCACACAGAAGTGGCAGTAGACCGTCGTGGGGCCCCGCACACTGGGAAGTCCTGGGCTCGCTCACATGGACGTTGAATACTCACACGCTTCCTGGGTCACATGGCCTCGGGCACTGCTGGCGTCACACAGCTTTGGGGGTGGTCACTCCTGGGATTACACATACTGGTGTGTGGACACAACTGTAGTCACACAGATTGGAGTTTGGACACTTCTAGGGTCACACGCACTGGGGTAGGCACATCTCTGGCATCACGCATGGGCGTGCACACTCACGATGTCACACAGACTGGTAAGTGGCCACTCCTGAGGTCACACAGACTGGGGCAGACACCTGTGCTGTCACATGGAATATGGAGAGGACCCTCCTGGGGTCACACACCCTGGAGAGGGAATGACGCTGGAGGTGCACACTCAGAGATCACTGACTAGGGGGTTTCACTACGACCTAAGCCGTGCACATGATGGGCAGGTTCTAGAATGTGGCCTTCACTTTTAATCGCGAGGTAAGACCCACAGCGCGACTCTTTCACAGACACGGAGAATGCCGGAGGAAGAGAAACAGCTGTAATCTAGTGACCCATTGCTGGGAAGGTGTGCAGTGCCTGTGACCTTGGGCTTGTCACTGCTCTTCAGAACTGATCGTACTCAGTTTCTTTATCTGTAAAATGGGCATCACTGGTTTCCTGCCTCCTTCACCAGGACATTTTGAGGATGGAGTGAAGTTCTCAGGTTAAACTGCTTTGCCAGCTGGGCATGGTGGCATGTCCCTATAGTCCCAGCTACAAGGGAGGCTGAGGCAGGAAGATCACTTGAGGCCAGGAGTTTGATTCCAGCCTGGGCAACACAGCGAGACCCCATCTCTTAAAAAGAAAACTGCTTTGCAAAATAAAGCACTGCACGGATGAGAAGGCCTAAGACTTCCAAAATTCAAAGCAGTGAGCTGGCTGATTGCGGTGGCATGGAGAGCAAGGAGCAGGAAAAGTAGACACCTTGTCTGCAATCATGGATCAAGCTATGTGACCTTGAGCTCGCATTAGATTCCTGGTCAGTAATATGGGGGTGACACCCATATGACAGTGTGTCACAATGACAGTTGGCTATCCCCAAAAGTCACACTTTGCTTTCCTGATGTTGAGCTGTTGCAGAGTGTTTGTCCAGCGAGAAATTCCATTTTCCACTATCCCTTGCCCCTGGGTGGGGCCATGGGACCAGTCCTACCGAGTGGAACTTGAACTAAAATGATGTATGTCCTTAAGAAATAGTGGTGCGCTCTCCACTTGCTTTTGTCCATGTTTCGGAGGTCTTGAGCCCTAGTGGAGGTGAAGCCACAGTGTCCAAGGAGCCTGAGATCCTTTACCCCCACATGGAAGTCCACCCACCAACCAGGAACACCCACAGCAGTCTGTGATGAGAGCAAGAAATCAGCTTTTATTGATATATGAAACCACTGGCACTGTCGGGTTGGTTTGTTACTGCAAGAGAAGGAATTCTGCAATGCACAGTGGACCCAGCCCTGTGTGGAGAAGCTCTCTGCAATCTGAGAAGCTCGTGTATAGGGAAGTCTTCTTCCAGGAGGGCCTCCTGGCTTCCAGAAGATGGCTCCTGACTGTACAGTGGGCAGAGCTCTGTCCGGGTTGAGGGGAACCCAGGCCAGAGCAGCGGTGGTAGCAGGGAGAACATCTGGACCTTGAAGCTGGACACTGGCTCCACTTCGGGGGGCCCCTGGACACGGGAGCTGGATCTTGAGAGACCCAGAGGTGAATGAGGTGGCGCTCAAAGCGTGGCTTGGCTTTGATAACATGCTCCGGGTATGTCTGGTAGAGCTCAGCCACTCCTATCCACAGATGGATTGAAGGGAGCTTGATGTCCCTAAATGTCTCCAACAGCAGATTTCTTTTCTTAGAATGAAGTCGCTGTGGAGTAACTGAGGCCTACCATGCTTCCTCCCGATTGACCTCTGGCCCAGGCACAGCTCCTGGGACAAAGCCCAGAAGCACCAGCGGGGCAGCACCAGAGCTTTCCAGAGCATGGCCACCCGCAGAGCCAGTTAGTGTACACAGACCATGCCATGTGTGGGGACAGCGCTTGTCTAAGGAATGCATTTCTTTTTTTTTTTTCTTTTTCGTTTTCTTTTTTTTTTTTTTGAGACAGAGTCTCTCTTGCTTTGTTGCCCGGGCTAGAGTGCCGTGGCGTCAGCCTAGCTCACAGCAACCTCAAACTCCTGGGCTCAAGCGATCCTCCTGCCTCAGCCTCCCGAGTAGCTGGGACTACAGGTGCACACAAACATGCCCAGTTAATTTTTCTATTTTTTGTAGAGATGGAGTCTCACTTTTGCTCAGACTGGTCTCGAACTCCTGGCCTCAAGTGATCCTCCTACCTCGGCCTCCCAAAGTGCTGGGATTACAGGCGTGAGCCACTGCGCCCGGCCTGGTAGTTCTATTTTTAATTTTTTGAGAAACTGCCATCTTGATTTCCACTGCGGTGGTTCCATTTTACATTCCAAACAACAGTGCATGAGGGTTTCAATTTATCCACACCCTGACCAACACTTTTTTCTTTTTTCTTTTCTTTTCTTTCCTTTTCTTTATAGTAGCCATCCTAATGGCTTGAGGTAGTATCTTCTTGTAGTTTTGATTTGCATTTCCCTAATGATTAGTGATGTTGAGCATCTTTCATGTGCTTATTAGCTATTTGTGTATATCTTCTTTGGAGAAATGTCTATTCAAGTCCTTTACTCATTTCTGAATTGGATTGCTTACCTTTTTGTTGTTGAGTTTTAAAAGTTCTCTATGTACTCTGGATGTTAATCCCTTACAATTGGCAAATATTTTCTCCCTTTCTGTGAGTTTCCTTTTTATTAGGGAGTGTATTTCTATTCTAAAGAAAATGCCTGCCTTTCCACAGAATCTAGACTTTGTGAGGACTTGAGGAAAGACATTTAAACCGCATAAGATGGGTGCATTCACACCTAACGGGTGCAGTGCACACCGTCTGGGGGATGGACACGCTTGAAGCTCTGACTCGGGTGGGACAAAGGCAATATATGTAACCTAAACATTTGTACCCGCGTGAATGCTGAAATAAAAAAAAATAAGATAAACCACATAAGCTCTGTAACTCAGTTTCCCTGTCCATGAAATGTGCATGCTAGAACCTAGCCTGGCCATCCTAAAGGGTAGTTAAAAGATGATATGAAAAGAGCCTTTGGCAGTTAGGCATTCCTCCCCCTTTGAGGAATAGAAACCTCTACTATAGCACCTTTAAGTGAGAGGGGTTTATTTCTTCCCATTACCAGAAAATTCGAGGTTGGCATTCTAAGGCTCAATGATGTTGTGAGCAGAGTCGAAGTTTCCTTCTCTCTTTCATTTTAACCATCTGTAAGCATGCTGGCTTTTGTCCTTGTGCTTGTTGCCAGATAGTTCCAAGATGGCTGCTGCACTTCTAGACCTCACATCTTTATCCCATGCAGGAGGAAGGGACCAGGACAAAGTCTTTCTCCAAATAAGACGTTGTCCTTTTTGTGGGGGAGTGGACAGCTCTCCCTATAGATTACCCTTTATATCTCATTGACCAAAAGTGCATCAGATGCTACCCTCTCCTCCAGATCAATCACTGTCCAAAGGAAATGAGATTGCTACAACTGGTTAAGACCAGTCGCATTCCATCCCCTTGGTCTGGGGTAAGAACTTGTCCTCCATAAGAACAGGGCCTCAGGCTGGGTGCAGTGGCTCATGCCTGTAATCCTAGCACTATGGGAGGCTAAGGAGGGAGGATTGCTTGAGCTCAGGAGTTCGAGACCAGCCTGAGCAAGAGCGAGACCCCGTCTCTACTAAAAATAGAGAAAAATAGCTGGGCGTGGTAGTGCGCACCTGTAGTCTCAGCTACTTGGGAGGCTGAGGCAGGAGGATCGCTTGAGCCCAGGAGTTTGAGGTTGCTGTGAGCTAGCTATGCTGACATCACTGCACTCTATCCAGCTATCCAGAGTGAGACTCTGTCTCAAAAAAAAAAAAAAAAAGAACAGGGGCTCTTTCTACTCTGCATCTGAAGAGAGTGGGGATGGGGTAGTGGAAAGGAAGGGAATGGGGATGAGGGTGTAGGGGAAGCAGTGGAAAGTATCTGTCATAGAAGTGCAGACTCAGAGGCAAGGTGAGCCAAGTTCTAGCCCCAGTTCTGCATTGGAGATTCTGTGTGTTTCCAGTTCCATTCCTTGCCCTCTCTGGGCCTTGGTTTCCTCTTCTGTACTAGGAAGAGTCGAGCTCAGTGGTCTCAAAGGACACTCCGTGTTTTGGTGGCCCTGTGGCTTTGACTTGGCCCTGGGGGCTAGGGCCATGGAATGTACTACACAGCAGAGAAGGCCCACTGCGTCTTGAATGCAGAGGTCCAGAGGCTAGTTGGCTTGTGTTTCCTACCACCCAGCAGGGGCAAGGATTTAACGTCCCTCTGGGATCAAGGTCATTTGGTTGTCCTTGAAGAGGTCACTCTGAGTGTGTATGAGGGATGCCTGGGGCAGAGTAGGGCCCATTTCGGGGCCTCATCATGAGCGCCAGTTTCCAGCCTCAGCCCTGCTGCTGCTCTCCTGCTGAGTGACCTTGAACAGGTCCCGGGCCCTCTTTGTATCTCGGTTTCCCCATTTGCTCAGGGGGCTAGACAAGGTGGTCTCTGCTCGACTTTACGGCCTAAACTGCTGAGGCTGAGTGGCTTTAAGGAGGACAGAAGAGAAAGGTGAAGTCTTTATTCCTGGGACCGTGGGAGGCCCTTGGAGTCAGGTGACCGAGTGGAGAGGGGGACACGGGGTCAGGAACCGCCAGAGAAAGACACAGCGAGCTCCAAGCCAGTTGCCGCCGAGGCCTTGACGCTGCCACCACTCAGAGCCCCTACCCTTGCCTCGGAGTCCCTGGGAAAGAGTGGATCTTCTGGTGGTCTTTTGGGCCCCCCCTGTCCACTATCTCACTGCCGCCTGCAAGCGCAGCTCAGGTCAACCCCACTCTTCCAGTCTTGGGGCCACAGGGTTTGTTTCTACCCCTTCCCTCTAAGAAAAACCAAAACTTTTGTGGATGGCTATCTTCTTGTATCCCTTCCTCCATCCCCCCCCTCCCTCTCTTCCTTCCTTCCCTTTTTAGTATTTAGTGAGCACCTACTGTGTGCCCAGCTTGGTGCCAGGTGCTGGGCTGGGGGTGTAACAGGGAACACGGCAGAGTGAGTCTGCAATTAAACAAGCATTAAGCTTCCTCCTCAGGAGGGTCAGCGCAGGGGAAGCAGAGGGCCTTGGGGACACAGATGAGGACCAGCCGACAGAGCCAAACATGGGTGTGTTAGCTTCCTAGGGCTGTTGTCACAAATCACCCCAAACTGGTGGCTCAAGTATTTGAAATGCATTTGATCACAGTTCCGGAGGCCAGAAGTCCAAAATCAGGGTGTCGGCAGGGCTGCCCTCCCTCCAGAGGCTCTAGGGGAGAATCCCTTTCTTGCCTCTTCCGGCCTCTGGTGGCTGCCAGCTTTCCTTGGCTTGTGGCCACATCACGCCAGTCTCTGCATCCCTGGTCACATTGCCTCCTCCTCTGTGTGTGTGTCTTCTCTTTCATCTGTCTCAAATCTCCCCTGCCTCCCTCTTATAAGGTCACTGTGATCACATTTGAGGCCCCTTTGAATACTCTCCCCATCTCCAGATCCTTAACTTAACCCCATCTGCAAAGTCCTTTTATGTCCTGTAAGGTCACATTCACAGGTTCCAGGGATTAGGATGGGCATGTCTTGGAATGCCATTGTTCAGCCTACCATGGTGAGGGGTGCCAGAAAGATGTCCTTAGGGAGGTGACATTTCAGTTAAAACCTGAAAGATAAGGAGTTAGCCAGGGAGAAGAAACAGAGACAGAATGCTCCAGCTGAAGGAACAAATGCATCAAGCTCTTGGACAGGAGGACAAACAAAGGTAGTTTGGGGAAGCTGAGTGGTCCAGGACAGCTGGACCTTAGGGTGCTGGGCAGGTGGTCGAGTGCTGTGCCTCCACCTGCAGGGTGGAGCCTTCTCCTCCCAGCCCCTCTCAGGACCCCAGGCCTGGTGAGGTTCCAGCTGAAGCCTGCCCACTCTGCCAGCGCCACCCTGGCCTCTAGAGGCCCTGGCCAGCCTAGCCCGGCGGAGTGAAGATAAAAAGAGAAGGCATTACACATTGTGTGCCTGTATTGAACATCACATGTATCTTATAAAAATATGCAGCTATTCTGTGCCCATAATAATTTAAAAATCAAAAATTTTAGAAAAAGGCAGCCCGACGTTGTGTCGGGTGCTTTGTAGGCTACGGGGATCAAAAGTCGCGCCTAATGGCCAAGCTGAGCGCTGGCTTGTGCCGGGAGATGCAGCCCTGTGCCAGGCCTGGGGACCTCGGCGGCCAGCACCCCCCCACCCAGGAAGGAAAGTGGCCTCTGCCACCTGCTGGCTGTGTGGCCTCGGGCAAGTTGCTCAGCCTCTCTGTAGAACCCTGTGTCCTCTGCTCCAGGTTGCAGGTGCTTTGCAAATGTTAGTCATTGCGAGCACCCAGAAGTCCTGCCACCCTCAGGATAGAGACAGGATAGAGGCTGGAGGAATCTGGGGCTTCCAGGCCAGCGCAGAGCCAGCCCGAAGCCCACGTCTTCTTTCGAGAGATCTATTCTCTCATTTATTGGTCAAGCTGGCTCAAGTTGGCTTGCTACTTGCAGACAAAAACATCTCATCTGATGTTTTTCATGATCTTTTTTGAAAAATTGGGGTGTTATGAAATATTTAAACATGGATGATGTTGTGATGAAAAATTGAGGTGAGGTTCAGCAGTTTCTGACATTTTGCATTTGTGGTAGGTATTAAGAGAACAACGCCCCCACCCCAGGACCTGGGGCTAAGTTATGTTAGATGGCACTGGGGAGTTAAGGTTGCTAATCTGTTGATTTTAAGATAGGGGCCAGGCGCGGTGGCTCACACCTGTAATCCTAGCACTTTGGGAGGCTGAGGCAGGAGGATCACTTGAGGCCAGGAATTCAAGTCAAGCCTGGGCAACATAGTGAGATCCCATCTCTACAAAAAATAAAAAAAAATAGCCAGGTGTGGTGGCATGACGCAGCCATAGTTCCAACCATTTTGGTCCTGTTAATTCAGTTGAAGGAAAACAACACCTTTTACTTTAACACATCTAGTATGAGCCCATTTATAGGGACTGCTTTTGTTTCCTTCTGTTTGCACCTCTCCATCCAGTGGTCTCGCCTTCTGTCCGTGTACACAGGGGGTATGATGCTAATGAGGGCTGTTTCTTGGTAGTGGGATTTAGAGGTATTTTGTTTTTTTTTTTTCAGTTTTTATCTTTGTGCTTTTTTGTGTCTTGGGATTTTGTTTGTTTTTTTTTTTTCATTTCTTATAAAGAATAGGCATTATTATTTTTTTTACCAAAACAATAAAGTCATGATTATGTATTTTCATTGCCAAAGCCTGTCCTGATGCCCATGGCCACCATTTCTTGAGCAGCCTGTCCGTCTCTAGTGAGGTCTCCCCAGAACAAACCACCACAGTGCAGCCTACTGCCGCCTGCTCCTCTCCCATCTTAGATGAATAGACAAAGAGATAAAATTCATCTCTGGCTATTGGGGACTGAATTGTGTCCCCTTCCAATTCATATATTAAAGCCCCCAGTCCCTCAGAACGTGACCGTGTTTGGACATACGGCCTTTAAAGAGGTGATTAT
>NW_012149596.1:1967194-1979170 GCF_000956105.1 Propithecus coquereli | reverse complement strand
CAAAAAAAAAAAAATAAAATAAAATAAAATAAAATGTGTTATGTTCTGAGACAGCAGATTTAGTTCCTCAAAGATACTTCATTTTCTCTGTCTTGTGAAAACTCCTGACAAATTGGTGACCCTGTGACAAGTCAGAATGGTGCTTCTGACTCCCTACTGGACAGAAGGAGCACTGAGGCCCTTGGGGGACACATGACTTGGTCAAAGCCACATAGCCAGAATGCAGGTCTTCAGATCCAGCCCTGAGCATGGCGTAGAAACACTGAGATCAGGAAGATGTAGGAAGGGGGCCAGGAATTCCATCTTCCTATCTCGGACATAGTCCGTCAAATCACAGTCTTCTGGAAGAATCACATTTGTGTTTGGCCCTGATCTGATAATGGCCCCATCCTATCATTCAGAGACCTTTTAAAAATAACAAAAAGCATCAAAAACATTTGTTTAAAAGTTGCTAATTTTACAGATAAAAAACCAAACTGAACTCTTCCTGGATGTCCCCTTTAACTGAAGGTTAATGGATGTTTTGTTTAGGACTAACAGCTCCCCCATCCCCTGTGCTAAATCGTCCAAAGAGTCAAGGACAACAAATTTGTTCCTCCCAAGGTGCCCACTCTTCTCCAATTTTCTTGACAAAAAAGAACAAAATTCCAATTGGTTACACAAGACCAGGAAGGCTAGAAAAGCACATTTTGAACGTCTCCAAAGTGAGCATGAAGTCTGAGAAAGGACCTCACATGGGACAGCCAACACCCTGAACCAAGGCCTTCTCAGTACAATCTCTTGCAAAACCAGAGTGAATTGCCCAAGAATGGTCCAAAGGTTTCTGTGAAATTTGCAAACGATATTCCCATCCCCCATCCGAGTGGGACCCTGCACATCCGCTGCAACATGGGGGGAGAACACAGGGACAGTGGAAAATGCCTTTGTCTCGGCTCACAGCAGCAGGACTGTGGGGCCCAGGCTCCGGAGGTCTGTGCGGCTACAATGGAGTGGGCGAGGGAGAGTGGTAGGAGGTGAGGTCCGAGAGGGCGCGGGGGACCTGAGGGGCCTGGGAGGCATCTCTCGGGGTGTGGCTTTTGCTCTGCGTGCGGGCTTTTGAGCAGAGGAGTGTCCTGGTCTGACTTACGTCTCAGGCTGCTGTGTGGAAGAGATCGCAGGTGGGCAAGGTCAGAAAGTGGGGAAACTGGCGAAGACCCCTTTGCGATAATTCAGGCCAAGCTGATGGGGGCTGAGGGGGAGTCGTAAGATGTGGTTACATTGTGGAAGTGGGAGTTGTGTGAGATGAGAGAAGTCAAGAACGACTCCAAGGGCTGGGGCTGGAACATCTGGATGGATGTGATGCCATTCCCCGAGATGGTGAGGACAGGGGGTTTGAACTGCATTCTCTCTGACCCCCAACCCCAGGGCACAAGGTAAACCTGATGCTTCTGCTTCAAGCCTCTCTGTTTCCCTACTGTAAATCTTATCCAGAAAGGTAAGATCTGTCCATCCATCCATCCAATCATTCATTCATTCATTTGTATCATTTAACAAACTAGTATATACTATGTGGCAAACATGACAGGCACTGTAGACATGAGGATCCATTAGACTCACACCCTGCACTCAAGAAACTCATACTTTGGCCGGGCGCGGTGGCTCACGCCTGTAATCCTAGCTCTCTGGGAGGCCGAGGCGGGCGGATTGTTTGAGCTCAGGAGTTCGAGACCAGCCTGAGCAAGAGTGAGATCCCGTCTCTACTAAAAATAGAAAGAAATTAATTGGACAACTAAAAATATATAGAAAAAATTAGCCGGGCATGGTGGCGCATGTCTGTAGTCCCAGCTACTCGGGAGGCTGAGGCAGGAGGATCGCTTGAGCCCAGGAGTTTGAGGTTGCTGTGAGCTAGGCTGACGCCACGGCACTCTAGCCGGGGCAACACAGTGAGACTCTGTCTAAAAAAAAAAAAAAGAAACTCATATTTTGAAAAAAATAATAAATAAAAGAAACTCATACTTTGGTGAGGATTCAGAGATCAGCCATCCTCACATGTCTATTCAGTCATTTAGTCACTCAACAAACATTCATTAGCACTTAATTTCTGGCAAGCAAGCATTGTGGTAGGAATAGAGATGGTTGATTTTGCCCTTAAGAAAATCCTTGTCCAATAGGAGAGCCTGTGGTTAGCCATCCTCACTCATTCGTTCACTCATTGGTTCACTGAAGAGTCACCAATATCCAGCTTGTGCCAGGGTCTGGGAGAGGACACCTATTGGATGACCCAACAGTGGGCTCTGGTGAGCGTCTCCAAGCAACAAGGCCTCCCTCAGGAAACCTGGCCTCCTCCCCCCACCCCCGGGTTCCATCTACTGTTCTCATCCTGTGAGTAAGTTGCCAAAGTTCATTGCACCACCTCCCCACAGCATACTGGTGACTAACTCTGGTTTTATCTTCCTGCAGAAAACCATGAGCCCATCTATCCAGGCGGCCACCCTCACAGCCATCTGCCTAGGCCCCGTCTGATGCTTCTTGACACCTGCAGGTCCCAGACCCCAAGATGCGCCCACTCTGGAGGCTCCTCGTCCTCCTCGGATTGCTGGCCTTGCCCTCAACACTGAACAAGCAGCCACAGCTTGCCCTGGCCAAGGCCCACATAGACAGCAGACCTACCCTGGCAAGAAGTAAGCTAAGCCCCCAGCCCGGCCTGCTGTCTTCAGGGTGGGTGGGAAGGCATGGTCTGGACCCTCCCCCTGACCTGCTGGGTGACTTCGGGTCGGTCATTTAGCCTCTTTCTTCCTTTTCTTCTTAGACCTTAATTACAGAAAATTGAGGTTGAGTTGATTATATGCCAATTATATTAGATCATCATTAGATGGCCCCTCTTTTGTTCGATTTTATGTTATTTTCCCCTTTTGTCCCTTATCTTCATTCCCACGTCCCGGCTGCCTTGGCAGGCACTGCGGTGTGTTTAATGTACATATTTAAATATGCCTATATCCTTGCACATGTGGTGTTTTGATTTACATGATTGTATTGCCATATATATTTCATTCTGTTTTTCACTATTTTCGCTCGACACTGTGCTGTTGACATCTACGTTGTTTCAGCCAGTGCAGAGAGGTCCGTACATTCACCCGCATCAGTTTATTTGGCTGCACTCCTAGGGATAGACACTCAGGTTGTCTCTAAGTCCTCGCTATCATAAACTACACTGAGATGAACATCCTTGTATGTGTCCCTGTTAGAACCTGTGGGAGAATGTCTCTGGGATATACCCAGAAGGAGGATGTAAACTCAGCTAGGGCAGATGTAAACTCAATTTCACTAAAACTGCCAGAATCCTCCCTAGAATGGCTGTGCCAGGCTATACTTGCTCCAGTAATGAATGAGTCTCTCCATGTTTCCCAACACTGGAAAGTATTCATCTGTATCAGTCTGGTGGGGCTGTCATAACATGATACCACAGATTGGGTGGCTTAAGCAACAGACATTTATTTCTCACAGTTGTGGAGGCTGGAAGTCCAAGATGAAGGTGCCAGTAGGATTGGTTTCTGGTGAGGCCTCTCTTGCTGGCTTGTGGATGGCCACCTTCTCAATCGATATATCCTCACATGGCCTTTTCTCTGTGCATGCAGAGAAAGATCTCTGCCATCTTTTCTTCTTATAAGGACATCAGTCCTATCGGTTTAGGGCCCTACCCTTATGACCTCATTCAACCTTCATTATCTCCTAAAGGCCTTATCTCCAAATACAGTCACATTGACGGAGGGGAGAACACAACTCAGTCTATTAATACAACACTATCTTTAAGATTTTTTTGCCAGTTTGATGTGTAGTTGAGTGATATCTAATTGTTTTAGCTTGATTTTATCTGATTAGCAGGAGGGTTGAACATCTCATCATAATTTTGTTAACCATTTTGACTTATTTGAATTCCCTGGTCTTTTGTCCATTTTTCTACTTGCTTTCCTTTTTTTTCTTAATCCCCTTTGGTTTGAGGAGCCATTGGTTTATTCTTGACATTAGCCCCTTGTCAGATTTAAGCATTGCTAATCATTGCTAATGTCATATATTAACTTTGTACATTCTTCATTGAACAGGAATATTTTCAAACTCATCAATATTTTACCTTATGTTTGTGTTTGGAGAGTCTTAAGACCTTACCCCTACCCCAGATATATTCTACTTTGGTTTTTTTTTTTGTAATAGTTTTATAGTTTTACTTTTCACATTTGGGATTTTAACCCATCTGGAGGTCATCTTTGTGTATGTCTATGTATGTAACACAGAGATTCAGCTTCGCTTCTCTGCATATGAGTCAGCTTCCTCAACCCTTAAGTGATCAAATTCCTAAATATGAGGATTCATTTCTGAGCTCTCTGTGCTGTCTCTGTATATCTGTTTGTACATCAATAACATGATATTTTAAATACTACATCTTTGTAGAATGCTATTTTATCTGATAGACCTTTAATCTTCCAAATGAATTTTAGAGTGTGCTGAGTTCTTTAAAAAAATTATCTGGAAATTTGATTGGGGTTCCATTGAATTTGTCTGTTAATTTAGGGGAGTTGATATTTTTGCAATGTTAGACCACCCAATCATAAACTAAGTATATCTTTCAATTTATTTATGATTTTACTATGTATCCCATAATAGAATTTTGAAGTCCTATCAATGTCCCAAGCATAATTTGTTACATTGATTTCTAGAGAATCTATAGTTTTTGTTGCCACAGTAAATGCTACATAATTTTCTATTATATTTTCTTTAAAACATTTTTCTTAGCACATATCACACTTGGGAATCTATTATATTTTCTATTTAGTATTGCTGGTACAAGATGAGAGGAAAGCTGTTAACTATTGAAAATTAATCCTACATTCAGAAGTCTTTCTGACATCTTATAGTTCTAATGGTTTGTTTTATTTGTTCTGTAGGATTTTCCATGTAGAGGATTGTATCATGTGTAAATAGTAACAGTTTTATTTTTTCTCTTCTGAGCCTTATACGTCCTGTGCCTTTTTCTTATACTTCACTGTAGCCAGGGCCTTCTATAGGGAAGGAATGTGTCTAGAATTCTCCAGTAAGTATCTTTTCTGTAGGTCTTTAGATTATAGCTTTTATAGGATTAAGGCAGTTCCTTATGTTCCTAGTTTCATGAATTTTTCTTAACCATAAGTCAGTATTGGCCTTTAACAAATGTTTTTCTGCATCTAAAAGTTAATCAATTTTTCCCTCTAATCTAGTAAATGATAAATTGTAATAATGGATTTTCTGCTGTTGAACCATCCTAGCACTTCTCAAATAAACATTTTATAACATACTATTAGATTTTATTTGCTAATAATTTATTTAGGATTTTTTATACTTAAAGCAAATATGTTTAACTTTCTTTTCTTGTACTGTCCTTGAGGCTAAGGCAAGTTATACTAGTCTCATAGAATGAATTTGATATCTTTCTCTTTTTCTACTTTTGTTCACAGTTTTCTTTTTATAAACGTTTGGTAAAACTCACCATAAAACTGTCTAGGTCAGAAGCTTTTTGGCAATGATATCTTCAATCACTGTTTCTATTTAAGAAATTTCTTAGAATTTCTTAATTTCTTTGATTATGGATGTTTTCCATTTTCTCTCATCAAAAGTCAGCATTTTATGGTTTGCCATAAATGTATTCATTTTGTTTAGGTTATCAAATATGTCAGTGTGTGGTTGTGGGCCAAGGTAACCTCATCTGTGCAATGCATACAGTTACACTGTTAGTTCATGAAGCTGCTTTTGAGATTTAACTGAAGGAAAGTATGTGCCAAGTGCTTCTTCAACGACGAATATATTTACTGCCATGACCAGTAGCAGCTGCTCTAGAGTAACCCACAGTTCTCAGCATGGGACCTGATCTCAGGGCAGGGTCAAGTCAGTGAAATTGTAGTATCAGTTAGAGTGCTTAGCTGCAGGTAACAGAAAGCCCAACTCAACCTGACTGACACAATAAAGAAGTTATCATTTCACATAACTGAAAGTCATAGGTAGGAGAAACTCCAGGTTTGGCCATTGGAGCTACAGGTTGGCTTGCTCCTTTCTGACAGGGGAAAGAGAAAGAAACCTTCCCCTCAAATGCAGAACATAAGATCTGTTTAGTCTGATAGAACCACATGCCAACTTTCAACCTGAAAGAGTCACTGAGGGCGAGCCATACAATGATGGTTCAGATAATTAACTGGCCTCATCTGGACCAGGAGAGAATGCCTGAATCAAATCAGGGATCAGATGGGAAAGACAGGATGCATGAATTGACGGATGGATGGATGGGTGGATGGATAGACAGATGGGAAGGTGAGTAGATGGAAGGGAGGATGGATGAATGGATAATTTACATTTATTCTCTCCATATTTACCTGCCTATATTTCCCTTCAACCAACATTTACTGTGACCTACCTCCTGTATGTAGCTTTGTGCTCCAGACTCAGAGATACGGTGCTAAGTGGACTTCCAACCAGAATATCCCCCTTTGAGCAGCTATTGCCTGCCAGACCCTTTGCAGGTGTTTTTCTTTATTTCTCACATCACTCTTGCAAGGCACAATTTCACAGACAAAGAATGTGGATCTCAGCAGGGGAAGTAGTCACATGCACCCATCACTCAGCAAGAAGAGGGTGCATCAGCCTGCAACCCAGGTCTCCTAACTCCAACCCCCAACCTTTTCCCTGACACTGTGCAACATCACTGATCCTTTACTCATTTCCAGTTATTGTCCAAGGCCTCATAAAGTACAACGTAGAAAGACGAATCCAGAACATTCACCTTTTGGACAGTCTAAATGCCCCAGTGCAGGTGGACCCGGGGATGCTGGGCTGGCTGATCGGTTGCAGGAAACTCCAGCAGCGGCAATATATCAGGTGAGACCCCAAACCTCATCCCTGGCCTTGGGACTCTTTATAGAGCTCTGGGTCACAGGGCAGAGCTGGGAGGATAGAGGTGCGAGGCCTGTGAAGAGGGAAGGAAGGAAGACTGAAAGAAGAGAAGGTGGAAGGCCCAGTACAAGGGTGAGTGGGGGCCCAGTTGTACGAATCATAATTGTGTGCAACTGTTAGGGGCACTCTGGGATGGCTCACAGCCCAGGGCTCCTGCACCTGGCTCTTGCCCTCAGAGCATCTGAAAAAGGATCTCACTCCATATCCCCTTGCCAGGATCTCTTTATAGACGGGCCAGTCTTGTTTCTCAGCATGAGGCCTCACCGCACCCATGTGGGGCCTGTGCTCTTTCTCTCTGTATAGCACCAACATCACCAACATTCAACTGGACTATGGTGGGATCCAGATGTCTTTTCATAAGGAGCAGTTCTCTGCAAACATCTCACTTGAATTCGACATTGAATTGAGACCGTGAGTTACAGAGGCGCAGCATCTGAGAGGTGCCGGTCCTCCTTGCCTGGAACCTGGGAGCTGGGGGGAAGCTTGGCAGCCTGGGAAGCCCCGATCTTTCTGATCCCAATCTGAATTCAAATCCTTGCTTCCCAACTCACTCTCTGCATGATCTGAGGCAAGTCATTTCACCTCTCTGAGCCGTGGTTTCTTCAGCTGAAACATGGATGACAATCACTAGTCAGTGGAAGCAAGCCATTTGCTCGTTTAAACCTACGTGCGTTCACTACATCGGACTTGATTAAAGAAAGAAGGGGGCCGGGCGCGGTGGCTCATGCCAGTAATCCTAGCACTCTGGGAGGCCGAGGCGGGTGGATCGCTGAAGGCCAGGAGTTCGAGACCAGCCTGAACAAGAGTGAGACACCCCCTCCCCCCAGCCCCCTGCCGTCTCTACTAAAAATAGAAAGAAATTACCTGGACAACTAAAAAAAAATAGAAAAAATTAGCCGGGCATGGTGGCGCATGCCTGTAGTCCCAGCTACTCGGGAGGCTGAGGCAGGAGGATCGCTTGAGCCCAGGAGTTTGAGGTTGCTGTGAGCTAGGCTGATGCCACAGCACTCCAGCCCAGGCAACAGAGCCAGACTCTGTCTCGAAAAAAAAAAAAAAAGAAAGAAAGAAAGAGAGAACCACTGCAACCTTGTCATCAGCCTCTGCTCCCCAGCCTCTCATTCAAATTATCTTTTCACATCCACCCTCCCTAAGGGAAGGAAGGCTGCAGCTCAGTGGGAAAGTTTTTTTTTTTTTGAGACAGAGTCTTGCTCTGTTGCCCTGGCTATAGTGGCGTGGCATCAGCCTAGCTCACTGCAATCTCCAACTCCTGGGCTCAAATCATCCTCCTGCCTCAGCCTCCAGAGTACCTGGGACCTGACTAATTTTTCCATTTTTAGTAGAGACGGGGTCTCGCTCTTGCTCAGGCTGGTCTTGAACTCCTGAACTCAAGCGATCCTCCCACCTCAGCCGCCCAGAATGCTAGGATTACAGGTGTGAGCCACTGCGCCTGACCAAACCAAGATTTTTAAAATAGAGATTAACTCTCAACGTTTGAATTTCCAAAGGCCCCTAATCTTGTCTACTTAAGGGATTTTCAAAAGTCACTCTGGCTAATAGCAGTTTTCTCCTTAACCACTGACTCGAGGATTTCACCGGGCCTGGTTTGAGGAAAGGACTCTGAGTGCCAGGGGAAGCCCTGATGGTGGGCAGTGCCTGTCTTTGCCCACACGGAGAGCCGCTCCTCACATTGGCTGCTTCCACCTCCTTCTGCTCTCTGTCTCCTGCCCCTGCTCCACCTCCTCTCTCTCTGCAGGGCCTTCAGTAACATCATACAGATGCGCGCACACATGAACCTCCTCGTGGCGTTCTGGCTGGAGACAGACGAGTTTGGCCGAAGAGATCTGGTGATAGGCAAATGCCACACAGAGCCCAGCACTGTCCTCGTGACTGTCCCCCCTGAGTAAGACCTCAGCTGCCCCGTCCCCCACCCAGGGCTGGGCCCCCTTCCTGACAGGCCCTACCTGCAGCCTCACTTCCCCACCACTTCCTAGATGAGTCCAAAACGGATCTCATCCTTCCCCCAGGATCTGCTCCTTCTCCTGTGTCCCCATCCAGAGATGGCCCTGCCACCCTCCCAGAAGCCACACTCTTCCTCCTCCTCACTTCCCACAGCCCATCGTCACCAGTTCCCATCAATGATCTCCTAGTTACCCTTGATTGCTCCCTTTCTGTTATCCCCATGGCCACCGCTTCAGCTCCTAATCCACCACCTGGACCATTACAGGCGCCTCCTCCCAGCTTTCCCTGGCTCGGACCTCACCTCCTGCCCTCCATCCGCCCCCTGTGGCAGGAGTAACTTTCTAACACAGAAACCTGGCCATGCCCAAACCCCTGCTCCAAAGCCCCCAATCGTTCCCAACGGCCTCTGGATGAAGAGCAAACTCTCGAACGTCACCCCAGGCCCTGCTTGTCCTCCCTCCTGCCCAGCTCTGCAGTCCTCTGCCCTCCAGCCTCTCAGAAGGACCCACCCCTCCATGGCACGCCATGCATTTGCACACCATGCATTTGCACACCACTGTGCCTTTGCACATGCTGATCCCCTTGCCTGAAATGCTCTTCCTGCCTTCTCTGAAGCTCCAACTCCTCATCACTCATTCATTCATATATCTCCCAAGAATCGACTGTGTGCCAGGCACCGTATCTGCTGCTAGGGATACAGTGGTGAAGAAGACAAAAACTTGAGCTTTCATAAAGCTCCATAGACTGGCCGACTAAGTCTGTCAACCTCGACAGACTGTGAGTCCCTTGAGGGCAAGATTTCTGCCTGATTTATCTCTGTAATTCCAGAATGCTGAAAGCAATTAAGACCTCAGTGGATGTCTGCTCATTTATTCATCACATATACCCCTTGTATAGGGCTGGGTGGGGGTTCAAAGACTGTTTAAGGTGCACTGAGCACACGCTCCCTGGCATTAAGAGTGCCTGGATTTATCCGTTTTGCTCTATACATCCACCTCTCTGCCTAGGGCCATTCCATCAAAGATGAAGCACGCGCTCTTCAATTTAAAAGAGAACCTGGAAAAACTTGTCCCACACCTGGTAGAAGGTCAGGTACGTTTGAGAAAAATATTTGCGCCTTGGGCATCCTTGAGTCTGAGGTTCGAGGAACATATATTGCCAATTTCGCAAAGGATTTCAAACCTTGGGCTTTAGAACCCGAAAAATCTCAATTAAAAATTTCGGTTTTGCCATCGGTTTTGCCAGTGTATCTCTTGGGCAAGAGACTTAGCTTCTCTGAGCCTCAATGTCACCATCTGTAGCCTGGGAACCATCACAGTCCCCATCTCACGTCATTGTCACGAGGATTCAGGGAAGTGCTATGCATGGCATTTAGCGGGGAGTTGGTAAACTCAATACAAGGGAGTTCCGGCTATGATTCCTGTGGGAAATCCAGTGGAATAGAAGCTTCCAGCCGCAGGCACTCCGGTTTTCCTTTCCCAGCCCTTGGCCTAACCCTTCTCTCTGTGCTGGTGGCTCAGGTATGTCCTCTAATCTGTGAAATCCTCGGGCGGTTGGATGTGAAACTGTTGAAAAGCCTCATGGGTGAGTTTCTGGTCCATCCAAGGAGGACTCTTCAGCATTGGAAATTGGCTAAAACAGGTACCTCCACCCCTGGAGCCCCCAGGGAGGCCTGCTGGGGGGGTGTCCGCAGGTGCTGTAGAGAATGCTTTACAGGTGACCTTATACCATTACTGTCTGATGACCATTACTGTCCCCCAGGAGAGCTGGGACAGCAGAGGGGGCCCCTACGAAGCAGGCTGAGCCTGCCGAGTCACCCAAATTTTCAGGTTACCAGAGATTCTAGCTTTTTCCAAGATCTCCACCCAATCCAGTAGGGAGCATGGCCCTACCCCTGACCCGAGACCATGCCCACTGCAGTAACAGATAAAGTGTTACAGTCCCTGCCCTCCTGGAGCTCACCGTCTGGTGAATGGAAGACATCAAGAAGCGAAAAATTAAATATCAAAGAGTTTTCCTGTGAATGCTCCTGGCACTAGCCCTTGGTGGGCATGGGTGGTTGAGAGTTTCCCTTTAGTGTGGACCTGGGGTTGGAAAGGGGGACACATTGGTGACTGATGCTGTCTCTTCTCCTTACAGAATAGGCTGCCGCCCATGAATTCAGCTAACTACGAATCCAGCCAACCCTTCACATGCCAGGCTTGAGGGTCCTGTAGCTGCCTACTGTTGATCGAAAGGAGATTCTATATCTTGGGACCTTAAGCCTCCTTCAGAGCCAGGCTTCTGCTTCCCTAAAAACCTTTCCCCCGGGCCCTGTGGACATGCTGTCCTCACCCACAATAAAGCCTAGCTCTGAAAGGTGTACAAGTCCCCCCTGCCTGGGCCCTGAGTTTTAGGTCCAGAAGTCAGACCCGATGAAGTGTCCGTCCTCAGAACAAATATTGCTAGGTTTGTTCATCAGCCCAGAAATACCAGACAAAACACTCTTGGCCTGTGTTTTGCAGGCAAAAGCCCAGACATGGCTTTACTCTCAACGCAGGGGTGGGGGAGGACTGTTGAGGAAGCCCCTTCCCTCCACTGTAGGAAGCCAGGGGCACCACCTACAGTTTCTGAGCAACACATGGAGACAGCAGTGACACCCCCAGTGTGGGAAAACAGTCTTCAAATGATAGCAGTGTGTCCTTCCACTTGTTTCCTGATGCCCCGAGACCCTTCCCCTGTCAGGGCACGGATCATTCAGCCCCCGCGGCCTCAAGGAAGGACATTTACAGTTGAAGCAAAAAAAGGCTTTTGAGGCCAGGCGCGGTGGCTTACGCCTGTAATCCTAGCTCTTTGGGAGGCCGAGGCGGGCGGATTGTTTGAGCTCAGGAGTTCGAGACCGGCCTGAGCAAGAGCGAGACCCCGTCTCTACTAAAAATAGAAAAAAAAAAATTGGCCCGGCGCGGTGGCTCACGCCTGTAATCCTAGCACCCTGGGAGGCTTAGGCAGGAGGATAGCTTGAGCTCAGGAGTTCAAGACTGGACTGAGCAAGAGTGAGACCCCATCTCTACTAAAAATAGAAAAATT
>NW_012149596.1:1956992-1967144 GCF_000956105.1 Propithecus coquereli | reverse complement strand
AATTTCGGTTTTGCCATCGGTTTTGCCAGTGTATCTCTTGGGCAAGAGACTTAGCTTCTCTGAGCCTCAATGTCACCATCTGTAGCCTGGGAACCATCACAGTCCCCATCTCACGTCATTGTCACGAGGATTCAGGGAAGTGCTATGCATGGCATTTAGCGGGGAGTTGGTAAACTCAATACAAGGGAGTTCCGGCTATGATTCCTGTGGGAAATCCAGTGGAATAGAAGCTTCCAGCCGCAGGCACTCCGGTTTTCCTTTCCCAGCCCTTGGCCTAACCCTTCTCTCTGTGCTGGTGGCTCAGGTATGTCCTCTAATCTGTGAAATCCTCGGGCGGTTGGATGTGAAACTGTTGAAAAGCCTCATGGGTGAGTTTCTGGTCCATCCAAGGAGGACTCTTCAGCATTGGAAATTGGCTAAAACAGGTACCTCCACCCCTGGAGCCCCCAGGGAGGCCTGCTGGGGGGGTGTCCGCAGGTGCTGTAGAGAATGCTTTACAGGTGACCTTATACCATTACTGTCTGATGACCATTACTGTCCCCCAGGAGAGCTGGGACAGCAGAGGGGGCCCCTACGAAGCAGGCTGTGCCTGCCGAGTCACCCAAATTTTCAGGTTACCAGAGATTCTAGCTTTTTCCAAGATCTCCACCCAATCCAGTAGGGAGCATGGCCCTACCCCTGACCCGAGACCATGCCCACTGCAGTAACAGATAAAGTGTTACAGTCCCTGCCCTCCTGGAGCTCACCGTCTGGTGAATGGAAGACATCAAGAAGCGAAAAATTAAATATCAAAGAGTTTTCCTGTGAATGCTCCTGGCACTAGCCCTTGGTGGGCATGGGTGGTTGAGAGTTTCCCTTTAGTGTGGACCTGGGGTTGGAAAGGGGGACACATTGGTGACTGATGCTGTCTCTTCTCCTTACAGAATAGGCTGCCGCCCATGAATTCAGCTAACTACGAATCCAGCCAACCCTTCACATGCCAGGCTTGAGGGTCCTGTAGCTGCCTACTGTTGATCGAAAGGAGATTCTATATCTTGGGACCTTAAGCCTCCTTCAGAGCCAGGCTTCTGCTTCCCTAAAAACCTTTCCCCCGGGCCCTGTGGACATGCCGTCCTCACCCACAATAAAGCCTAGCTCTGAAAGGTGTACAAGTCCCCCCTGCCTGGGCCCTGAGTTTTAGGTCCAGAAGTCAGACCCGATGAAGTGTCCGTCCTCAGAACAAATATTGCTAGGTTTGTTCATCAGCCCAGAAATACCAGACAAAACACTCTTGGCCTGTGTTTTGCAGGCAAAAGCCCAGACATGGCTTTACTCTCAACGCAGGGGTGGGGGAGGACTGTTGAGGAAGCCCCTTCCCTCCACTGTAGGAAGCCAGGGGCACCACCTACAGTTTCTGAGCAACACATGGAGACAGCAGTGACACCCCCAGTGTGGGAAAACAGTCTTCAAATGATAGCAGTGTGTCCTTCCACTTGTTTCCTGATGCCCCGAGACCCTTCCCCTGTCAGGGCACGGATCATTCAGCCCCCGCGGCCTCAAGGAAGGACATTTACAGTTGAAGCAAAAAAAGGCTTTTGAGGCCAGGCGCGGTGGCTTACGCCTGTAATCCTAGCTCTTTGGGAGGCCGAGGCGGGCGGATTGTTTGAGCTCAGGAGTTCGAGACCGGCCTGAGCAAGAGCGAGACCCCGTCTCTACTAAAAATAGAAAAAAAAAAATTGGCCCGGCGCGGTGGCTCACGCCTGTAATCCTAGCACCCTGGGAGGCTTAGGCAGGAGGATAGCTTGAGCTCAGGAGTTCAAGACTGGACTGAGCAAGAGTGAGACCCCATCTCTACTAAAAATAGAAAAATTAGCCAGGCATGGTGGTGAGCACCTGTAGTCCCAGCTACTTGCGGGGCTGAGGCAGGAGGATCACTTGAGCCCAGAAGTTTGAGGTTGCAGTGAGCTATGATGGCGACACTCTGCACTCTAGCCCGGGCGACAGAGTGAGACCCTGTCTCAGAAATAAATTGATTAATTAATAATAAATAAATAAAAAGAACAGAGGGTGTTTGTGCCCACGTTCCCTCCCAAAGCTGGGAGAGATGACAAGACCCCAGGGAGAGAGGGTTAATGGGAGGGTCTAGGTGGGTCCAGGCAGATGGGTCTGGGCAGTCCCCCTGCACAGTCTTGCCTGAGGCCCCAGGAATCCACGAACAACAGAACAATGCTGTGTATCTAACGAGAGAGTTAAAAGCAAATGCTAAATCCAAGTGGCCTTTCAGACAGGAGGGAAGTACAGTGTCTTGACGATCTGGAAGCCAGATGGCACGTGGACGTCTCTGTATTGCAAGTCAAAAACAGGGACAGAAAATTAGCCGTGGGAGGTGGCATGCGCCTGTAGTCCCAGCTACTCGGGAGGCTGAGGCAGGAGGATCACTTGAGCCCAGCAGTTTGAGTCTGCAGTGACCTATGATCGTGCCACTGCATTCCAGCCCGGGTGACAGAACAAGACCCTGTCTTAAACAAAAAACAGGCCGGGTGCGGTTGTTCACACCTGTAATCCTAGCACTCTGGGAGGCCGAGGCAGAAGGATTGCTTGAAGCCAGGAGTTTGAGACCAGCCTGAGCAAGAACAAGACCTTCTCTCTACCAAAAATAGAAAAATTAACGAGGCATGGTAGCATGCACCTGTAGTCCCAGCTACTTAGGAGGTTGGGGCTGGAGGATCACTTGAGCCCAGGAACCTGAGGTTGCAGTGAGCTATGACAATGCCACTGCACATTAGCCTGGGCAACAAAGCAAGACTCTGTCTCAAAACAAACAATACAAAACAAACAAACAAGAAAAAAACCCCAAAAACCCCAAAACAGGGAGAGGGCGGCCTCTTTGGCACAAATGAAGCCCCTGGAACAGAAAGGAAACCCCAGGGAGAAGTGGGGAAGCTCCTGTTGCTGAGCAAAGTGGCATTAGAAATGGTAATTACATTATAGATGAATCAGAAAGAAAGATGTGTGGGCACCTGAGTTTATGAGCTGAGATTCCCAAACATCATCTCTCCGTAGCCCTGTGAGGGAGATATTATCCTCCTCATTTTACAGACGCAGAAACTGAAGTTCAGGGGATATGGGGTGACTTGCCTAGGGCTACAGGATTTGAACCAGGGCTCTCTGAGCCCAAATCCACCTGCTTTCTGCCATAACACAGACATAGCATCCTGGCTTCAAACCACAGGATGTAAGCTTTTCGTTAACTGCTTGCACAAACTTGACTCAATTTCCTGCCTTATCTGCCTCAGTTTCTCCACAAGGATAGTAGCAACCTGACCCAACCCACAAGACTTATACAAAGATAACAAAAAATGGGACCACTTTGGGAATGACTGTTACATACAAGATGTGGGAAGAGTCCAGTGAGTGCCTTGAATGGATAATTGAGATCAAAGCCACAGCCCCAGCCCCCTGGACTCTCATGGGCAGTGGAGCAGGCCCAGGGAAGGTCTGGTGTGAGGGGAGGGCAGCGTGGCTCACTGATTACCAGGGAGTCAGACAGACACAGGGGCTGGGGGTGAATGGACTCCAACACTCACTCGCTGTGTATTCCTGGGAAGTGGTCACCCTTCCTGATCCTCAGTCTCCTAATCTGGCAAAGGAGGGACAACAATACCAACCACTCCTGATGAACATGAAGTTCAAATATGGAGAACATCTGGCATGTAGCAGGTGCTTAATAAAGGTGCGTTTCTTCCTTCTCTCTCTACTGTTGCTTATAAGGTATTAGGTTTTGCAGGACAAGAGCTGCTCTCACTGCTCCCAGATCTTGGCCTTTCTGTGCCACAGTTTTTTCACCTGTTAAGTAGACTCCAAAGGCCCAAGTGGTGGGGCCAAATGCCTTATTGCTTCATTTGGGGAAGGGGAGAAGAAAGCGTAAGGGTGGAGACCAGGATGCCACAGGATCTGTCAGACCTGGGAACTTGGAAAGACTTTTCTAGGGTATAAAAGTGGGAAGCACTAGAGCCAGAAATTTACAGCTGCGGGAGCGCACAGTGGCCAGCAAGTGTGGTCCGGCGTCGTCATCTCTCTGCGCAGGGACCAAGGGAAAGGACCTCTGTGTGGCTGTCTCGTCCAAAATGTAGGTACTAGTTCTGGCTTTGGACAACTTTGCTGGCTGCCAAATAGACCCAAGGGAGGATTAGTGGTATCCGGAAGGCATCTGGTCAAAAGGCAGCCAAACCTCAGGGGTTGCCCCAGAATTTTATCCAGGGCAGCTTGAGGGAGAAGAGAAGGGTGTAGGAAAGATAGAGTGTATGTTCGTGTGTTGGGTGAGATGGGGTTTGGAGACCAGCCTCCAATCGCAGCTCTGCCATCGATATGTTGTGTGACCTTGGGAAAGTCACTATCCCTCTCCAGTCCCCTGATTCTCTGTGTGCAGTGAGCACTTCGGATGGCCCCAGGATTTCCCCAACCAACACAGATCTGCCTGAGATAGTGGCTGAGGCCTTGAGACCCGATATTGTATGACTTGCGAGGGCGTCCACAAACCATCATGGCCTGAACCCAGGTCAAAGGACTTAACCGAGGTGGAGGCCAAGAACTTCAGTTCCTCAGCCACTTGCATGTTTAGGCCTTTTCATTTGCTTTGTCTGAAGATTCAAGCCGTCGGGCGCAAGCCCCGCTGGAGAGTAAATCTGATGGTCACGTAATTTAACAGAGGCCTCTGGTTCACACAGCTCTGGCTTCTGATCCTCTCTGCACTGTGCACGTGTGACCTTGGGGGAAGTTACGTACACTCACTAGCTCTCTGTTTCCCCACTTGCACGGTGCAGGTCATAAGAGGCCACATCTTAGGGTCGTGGTGAAGATGGAATCAGTTGCGGAGTGTAAAGCAGGGAGCCTGTTGCCCGGCGCGGGTTAATTCCTTAGCAGCATCAGCTGTTACTAGTCACCCCGGTGTTCTGGGGAGCAGACAAATGAGAACCCCACCCCCCGGGGGCTCACGGGAAGGTGGTGGATAAATTCCTGTCTGATATCTGTGCCATCTGTCCACAGATACCAAGACAGAAGATGTTTCAAATCGGGGGCTTCGTTGTCTTCTAATGAGCTGTTGGCCCAGACTATGGCCAGCTTGGAGGCCTGCCCTTGCCCCTGAATCAGGCCTTGCCCTTGATTGTGACTCCAGCCCTGGCCTCGAGTCCTGCAGATTTTTCTAGAAACTGGAAAAGTGATAATTGAGTATATAATAACCTCTCGTGTGCGTGTGTGTGTGTGAGTGTGTGTGTCCTGTGTCCAACTGTCCAATGCGAGAGGGGCAGGCATGAATAGGGAGAGGGTCTGAGGATCTGGAATTGTCAGATTTAACCCCCAAGACCCTTATACCTATTTCCAGCCTCAGCAATGGCCTGCTCTTTGGCAGGGGGTGGGGGGGTCTGTTGGGCATTCTGGAAAGCCTTCTGCTCTTGGACATCCCAAAGGCTAGAGGCGGTACTTCTGGTGGCTTGCTTGAGGTCTACTTGGAAAAGTGGCTTCAGTGATCCCTGGCTTGAACAACATATTTAGTCACCCTAAAATAGGTCCTTGGTCCCCACCAGGGAATCCCAGTTGAAGATCTGCAGCCCCAGGCAGTGGCCCTGAAGGAGGGAGAGGGGTGGCCTGAAGGCGGAGTCAGGATTCAGTCCTGAAACCTATCTCCAGCCTGGCAGGGAACACCAGCTCTCTCGTACCAGTAACTGCCCCAGTCCTGAGCATGTCCTGGGGCCCCAGCATCATCTGTAATCCTCACCACAGCCCTCTGAGGTCAATTTATTTTTTTCAATTTCTTAATTTTTTTTTTCGAGACAGAGTCTCACTCTGTTGCCTGGGCTGGGGGCTGGAGTGCCATGGCGTCAGCCTAGCTCACAGCAACCTCAAAGTCCTGGGCTCAAGCGATCCTCCTGCCTCAGCCTCCCGAGTAGCTGGGACTACAGGCATGCGCCACCATGCCCGGCTAATTTTTTCTGTATATATTTTTAGTTGTCCAGCTAATTTATTTTAATTTTTTTAGTAGAAACGGGGTCTCACTCTTCCTCAGGCTGGTCTCAAACTCCTGAGCTCAAACGATCCACCCACCTCGGCCTCCCAGAGAGGTCAATTTAATAATCCCCAGTTTACAAACAGGAAAACCTAGACACAGAGAAGCACCTGTGCTCACACAGCCAGAGTGATGCAGAGTGAGGAATCCAACTCGAACTCATCTAAGTCCAAAGCCAAGGCTTTTCCAACTACACCACTGCCATTTTTTTCTCCCTACCTGTGGGATTCCTTAGAACACAGATGGCCTTTGATGTGAACAAGAGAGCATAAGCTGCCCTCCTCAATTATATCATCGATGTCACTAAGAACAATGTGATGTCCATGGAAAGATTTAGCTTGGAATTTCCCATGAGACACCTGAGAGCTCTCTAAGCAAGAAGCAATAATGGAAAGCTTGACGCCCATGAGCTGGCAAAGCCTGGGTCCCTGAGAGGGCTGGAGCAAAGCCATTTCCAAGATTCCTTCCCACCCAGGTGCTTGCTCCCTGACTTGGAGACAGACAGACACACTTCCTGAGTTTGATTCCCAAATGTACCATGCACTTGCTGGATGACCTGGGACAAGACATTGTCTCTCTGTGATGGTTTTTCCATGTGTAAAATGGAGATTATAGTCCCCACAGAAAAAGACTGTTGGGAGGACTGGAAAAGGTGTAAATCCCTTGGCAACGTGGCTGGCTCAGAGAAGACGATTTCACCCTTTCTGTGTCCTCCCTGACTTCATGCTCCTTCATTCCCATGATAAACATTGGCGATTGACCTGCCGTTGAAGCTCATGGCAGGATGTGTGATTCCTACCCATAAATGTTTGTGCAGGACTTTCTCCAGTTGCCTGAACATCATCCATTCATCTGCCCTTTCTTCCATCTAACCACTCACTCTTCCAACCATTCTCCCACATATCCATTTACCCACCTCCCATCAATCCACAAAGTCAACCAATATGGAGTAGCCACTTTCTCTGTAAGGCTATGAGCTGGCATACAGAATGCAAATATAATCCAGGCCTCTGTCCTGGAATACCTCGAAGACTGGAGATGAGGAAAGGGCCATGCGTGTGTCAGATCTGGTCCAGGGCGGAGGTTGGGAGAGACTGGGGTGTGACTCAGAACCCACATGGCTTCGGCTGCAAGACTCCCCTCCTGTCTTTGTCATCTCAGGTGAGGGGCTCTAGCTCTGGGATGGGTAAGGTTGGGTTAAGGATGCTTTCTGGGTTTGGGCCTAAAGGAGCTAATGTTTCTCCCTCAGTATTGCTCCGTATACAGTATAAAGGTCACTGATCCTCAGCTGCTGGAATGGAGCCTTGTACAGAGCCCTGAAGGCCATCGTCTCTATGTCACCATCGCCCTTGGATTGTTAAAGACCGTCGGTTTTCCGACAGGTATGTGAGCTCCAAGAGGACAAGGACCCTGCCTGGCTGCTCTCCATGCTCTTTTTTTTTTCTGCATTTGCAATCTTTTCCTTTTATTTATTTTTACTGACTTATTGCAAAGGACCACCAATATAATGTTGAATAGAAGTGGTGAGAGCAGACATCCTCACTTTGTTCCTGATCTTAAATGGAAAATGTTCACTCTTTCGCCATCATCATATTAGCTGTAGCTTTTGAACTTTTTTATTTTTTCATTTCAGAATATTACAGGGGTACCAATGTTTAAGTTACATATATTGCCTTTGCCCCACCCGAGTCAGTGCTACAAGCATGTCCACCCATTACGTGTGAATATACCCATCCCTTCCTCCCCCATCCCACCTGCCCGACACCCGATGAATGTTCCTTCCATATGTGCACATAAGTGTTGATCAATTAGTACCAATTTGATGATGAGTACATGTGGTGCTTGTTTTTCCATTCTTGTTTGACTTAGTAGCTCTTAACTGCACGTGATTCTGCAGCAAGCTGGCTCCAAATCCAGCAACCACCCCCTGAGCAGGGCGTGTTTTTCCCTCTAAATCTGTTCCCCCTTGTCATGCGTCAAGCTCTGAAACTCTGTACCCTCCACCATCATTGCACTGGACTCTGTGACCTTGAGAACCATAGCCTGCGATGAGGCATCTCATATTAATGTGAATACAGCTCAATTTTTAAATGAGGCTCTAAGCTGCCAATATTGCCATTAGGACTTTTATTTAAGTTGAGAAAATATTCACCAATCATACCTGGGCTGTACAACTGGGTGAGGTCAGCGGGCAGGCAGGGCCGTGGAGCACCAAGAGAGGTACAAGGGGCAGGCCACGTGGAGAAGGGATCCAGGACTTGCCTGAGAACCATTGCTCCTGTAGGGCATGAAGAATGTGGGAGTTGGTGCCAACCCCCTAGCTGGCATGTGGGAAACACTTGCCCAGATTTCTCCCTGACTTTTCTAGGTTTTCAGAGAGCTCAGTTGGCAGGGGAAGGTGAAGAAAGAGGTGGAGATGGAGTCAGAGGTGGTGGCCCTAGCATGTCTCAAACTCAAATGCCTGGAGGGCCTGGCCTTCTTATGAATGAAACCAACCTGGCAGTGGGCATAGATGGCATTAGGGACCCTGTGACCTACCCAAGAGAGGAGTCATACCCACTCCAGTCTACTGTTGCTGCACAGATGGTCAGATCTTCCAATGTCTTAACGAAAGCCAGATACTGTAATTTTAGTAGAGAATCTTTTACTTTTTAAAGGTTGGCCACTAATTAAATATTTTTTTAAAAACCTCTTGCTGTCAATAGACAAGTGGGCAAAAGATTTGAACTGTCACACTACAGAAGAGGCTCTCCAAATGTCCAATAAACATGCAAAAGATGTTCAACCTCATTACTCATCAGAGAAAGGAAAAATAAAATCATAAGAGGAACATTGCATCATATGGGGTTGGTAAGTTTTTAAAAATGTGATTGTTTATACATCATTGATGGGAGTGTGAAAGCATGCAACCACTTTGGAAAACCGTTTGGAATTATTTAAGAAAGTTTAAAGATATGCATCCCTGGTGACCCAGAAATTCCACTCTACAGATAAACAAATTGTAGAATATCTACCCAAGGGAATACTCCATAGCCATGAAAATGCATAGATCACAGCTACACACAAAAACATAGATGCATCTCACGGACGTCATGTTGAGTAAAAAGAGCAAGACACAGAAAATACATCACATATAAGTTCACTTATATAGTACTGAAAACAGGTAAAACTAAACACTGTTGTTTAGGTTCACAGATGTAGGTGGCAAAGAAAAAGGAAAATAAGGAAATCATGACCAAAAAAGTCAGGAAGGTGGTTTTCTCTGGGGGCAGAGAGGAAGATGTGCTTGAGAAGGGGCCCACTCAGGGCTCTGCTGTCCTGGCAATGCTGCTGTCTCTCAGGGACCAGCAAACTACACCCAGGGGGCCAAATCTAGCCTGCTGCCTGTTTCTGTATGGCTGTGTTAGTAAGATTGGTTTTTACCTTTTTAAATAATTAAAAATATAAAAATAGAATGTTTTGTGACATGTGAAAATGATATGAAATTCAAATTTCAGCACCCATGAATAAAGTTTTATTGGAACACAATCACCCTCATTCATTTACCTATTGTCTATGGCTACTTTCTGCACAGCGACAGAGTTGACTAGTCGTGATAGAGACAATATGGTGGCTTGCAAAGCCTAAAATATTTACTATCTGGCCCTTTGCAGACATCCCCCGTTCTATTTCTTGACCTGGCTGGCAGTTTTGCTGGTGTTCGCTTTATACTGTAGTGCATCAATTCTATGAGACACACTTTTCTGTGTATGGTGGCTGGGTCCAAGGTAGGATTGCAGGTGTCCTGTATTGACTTTGTCAGGATGCCCCCAAAATTATGTATTTAGCTTTTTTCAATAAATCGCAAAAATTGAGCAGTTGGAGCTATTTTCCAGCCACAGTAATTGGCTCTTAAATCACTTAAATGGCGACACTACTGAAAATCCTATCTCCCCAAATAAAGATCTGGACAATTCCTTATGGCTTCTCCCACAGATTTGGCTGAGGGGTGATCGAGGAATAAAATTACTTTTTTTTTTGAGACAGAGTCTCGCTTTTGTTGCCCGGGCTAGAGTGAGTGCTGTGGCGTCATCCTAGCTCACAGCAACCTCAAACTCCTGGGCTCAAGC
>NW_012149596.1:1952738-1955235 GCF_000956105.1 Propithecus coquereli | reverse complement strand
AAAAAAAAAAAAAAAACCAATTAGCTGTGAATGGCGGGGCCATAGTCCCAGCTACTCCGGAGGCTGAGACAGGAGGATCGCTTGAGCCCAGGAGTTTGAGGTTGCCGTGAGCTATGATGGCGCCACTGCACTCTAGCCCCGGCAACAGAGAGCGGGCAACAGAGCAAGACTGTCTCCAAAAACAATAAAAAAAAAAAAAGTCAGCCAATCAGTGACAGCCCCGCCCTTCTAGAAAGCAGCCAATGAGCGAGCACTCCTTCCGGACGCTACCATTTGAAAGTCGCGCAGAGCACTTGAGCACGCTGAAAGTCTCTCCAGCCCTCGCTCAACACTCCCGCTTCTTAACGTCCACCAATCGCTGAAGGCCAGGCTTCTCAACACCTTACCAAAGCTCTGGCTTTGTTCTGGAAGGAAGATCGTATCTTATAGGTACAGCTCTCTCTCACAGGTAAATGTGAAGTTTGCCTTATTTATATTGGATGTCCAGTAGAATTTCTTGTAAGTTCGTGAGCTCTCACTATTTGATTATGCATTCCGACATGAAACAGATGCACTGTGAGATCATAAAATTCAATCTTTTCAAGTCTTGCAGTGGTTGCTAAGTATCTGTTTTTTATTTGTGTATTTAGCTCCCCAAATGCTAACACGTAGGTATGAATTTTGCGATAAACTTTCTGAACAGTAGACATCTATTAAGTGGGGAAAAAGTCCTTCTGAAGCTCTTTGAGCGCTATCCAATGGTTCATTCAATATCAAAAATGGTAGAAAGTCATATATAAACCAACGTAGTATATAGCTAAACATAAGAGACATGATTCCTCAACTCGCACCAAAGAAACTGATAAAATAATAAATTTTTGGCCAAGGAATTGGGATGAAGAAGATGAATTAAACACAGGAAAAGTTGTTATGGCTTTCCACATGATATTATCATTAATCATTGTCTCAAATGACTGTTTGAACTTACTGCTACCAGAGGTATTTTCTGATTCCAAAACTGCAAACTAATTTTCAAGTGCTAGGATGAAATCTACTGCAATAATAAAAAATGTAATAGCTCCATGTACTATTATAGATATTATCAAAGATCTAAATGCCTCACTTTTTTTCCTGAGACAGGGTCTCCCTCTGTCGCCCCGGCTAGAGTGCAGTGATGTCATCATGGCTCACTGCAACTTCGAATTCCTGGGCTCCAGCGATCCTCCTGCCTCAGCCTCCCAAGTAGCTGGGACTACACGCTGTCGCCACCACGCCCAGTGCTACTGAACTCAAGCAATCCGCCCGCTTCTGCCTTCCAAAGTGCTACAATTACAGAGGTGAGCCGCCGTGAGCCGCCGCGCCCGGCCTAAATGCCTCACTTTTTAAAAGTATGTTATTCCTTAATCTATTGTTAATAGATGTAAGTAATTGCTATGCAGAGGAAAAGTTTCCCTTTGCTTGTGCAATATTTTTCTCATGAAAGGGGCTTTCTAATTAGGCTATTTTGAGTAAAATCCCTTCCAGTTGAGACTTCAGAAACAATAGAACATTTTTGCAGAGACTCCCTTACTGAGAATCTTATTCTCTTATTAGGAGCTAATAAGCTTTTTGTGCTACAAAACTGGCATTTGGTTCCACTGATTTTCTCTATTGTTTTCCTGTTTTCAATTTCATTGATTTCTGCTCTTATCTTTATTTTTCCTCCCTTCAGGTGTAATTTTTCTACTTTCCTAAGTTGGAAATTCAGATAATTGATTTGAGATTTTTCTTCTTTTGTAAAATGTAAGCATTTTAATGCTATCAATTTTCTTCTCATCACTACATTAGGTGCATCCCATAAATTTTGATTTGTTGTGTTTTCATTTTTATTCAGTTCATAATAGTTTGTAATTTCCCTTGTGATTTCCTCTTTGGCTCATGGGTTAGTTAGAAGTTGTTTAATTTCCAAATATTTGGGGATTTTTCAGATATATTTCCGTTATTAATTTATGGTTTAATTTCATAATGTCAGAGAACATATTTCTGTGATTTCAATCCTTTTCAAGTTGTCAAGGTATGTTTCATGGCTTCGAGTATGGTCTATTTTGGTGAATGTTTCATGTGCACTTATGAAAAATTTGTATTCTGCTGCTGTTGGTTGGGGTACTCTTCCTGAGTCTGTTAATTTATGTCACCCAAGTTTGGGGAGTTGGGGGCCATTACTTCCTTCAATTTTTATTCCATACCAATTTCATTCTCTTTCTGAGACTCTAATGGCATGAATATTAGACCTTTTGATATTTTCCCACAAGTCCCTGAGGTTCTGCTCATATATTTCTCTTTGTTCTTCAAATTAGATAATTTTTTTTTTTTTGAGACAGAGTCTCACTGTGTTGCCCGGGCTAGAGTGAGTGCCGTGGCGTCAGCCTAGCTCGCAGCAACCTCCAACTCCTGGGCTCAAGCCATCCTTCTGCCTCAGCCTCCCGAGTAGCTGGGACTACAGGCATGCGCCACCATGCCCGGCTAATTTTTTCTATAT
>NW_012149596.1:1951092-1952688 GCF_000956105.1 Propithecus coquereli | reverse complement strand
ATCCGCCCGCCTCGGCCTCCCAGAGTGCTAGGATTACAGGCGTGAGCCACCGCGCCCGGCCAGAATTACTTATTTTTCATATCGAAGAAAGGAAAAGACTGTTTGTGGCCCGAGACCCAATTTGTGAACAAGTAACCATTGTTAATAAGGATAGCTCCGGGTCCGTGCTCTGAAAATCAGCCAATAAGTGATAGCCAATAAGTGACCACACTTCTGAGAATTAGCAAATTAATGACAGCCCCAAGCTTCCAAAAGTCAACAGACAAATGGGCAAAAGATTTAAATATGCACATTAGAGAAGAGGATGCCCAAATGTCCAATAAACGTGAAAGATGTTCGACCTCAGTATTCATGGGGAAAAGCGAATTAAAACCATAGTAAGGACCATCACAATAATGGTTAATTTTATGTATCAACTTGACTGGGCTAAGGGATACTTAGACAGCAGGTAAAGCATTGTTTCTAGGAGGGTCTGTGAGGGGGTTTCTGGAAGAGATTATTAGCATTTGAATCAGTACACTGAGTAAAGAAGATCCTCCCTCACCAATGTGGACAGGCATCATCCTATCTGCTAGGAGCCCCCAAAAATAGAACAAAAAGGCTAAGGAAGGGCAAATTTTTTCCTCTCTTCTGCAGCTGAGACATCTATCTTCTCCTGCTCTAGGACGTAGAAGCTCCTGGTTCTTGGGCCTTGGGACTCAGGGGCTTACACCAACCCCCACCCGGTTCTCAGGCCTTCGGCCTCTGAGAGTTACACCATTGGCTTCCCTGGTTCTTAGGACTTCAGACTGGGACTGAATTACACCACCAGCTTTTCTGCCTGTTTCTCCAGCTTGTAGAAGGCAGATCGTGGGACTTTTCATCCTCCACAATCAGCTGAGCCACTTTCCCTAATAAATCTCCTTTTACCTACCTAAATCTCTATCTACCTATCTTGCTGGTTCTGTTTCTCTGGAGAACCCTGATCAATGCAATCACATAACATCAGATTGGTATTTTTTTAAAAAATGTAATTCTTTATACACTGCTGATGGGAGTGTAAAATGATGCAACCACTTTGGAAAACCATTTGGAATTATTTAGGAAAGTTTAAAGATAGTCATCTTCTGTGACCCAGGAATTCTAGCCCTCCATGCACACTAAGAGAAAGGATAAGCAAATCATGGAATATACTCAATTATCACTGGATGTTAAATGCCCAGTCCTGAAACTCAGCCAATCAACAATGGCCACCCCCTAAAACTCAGCCAATCAGTGATCAAATCTTCCCTCTTAAAAGTAAGCCAGGCCTGCCCATGGCTCACGCCTGTGATGCTAGCACTCTGGGAGGCTGAGGTGGGAGAATCACTTGAGCTCAGCAGTTTGAGACCAGCAGGAGCAAGAGCGAGACCCATCTCTACTAAAAATAGAAAAAATTAGCCAGCTGTGGTGGCACACGCCTGTAGTTCCAGCTACTCAGGAGGCTGAGGCCGGAGGACTGCTTGAGCCCAAGAGTTTGAGGTTGCTGTGAGCTAGGCTGACGCCATGGCACTCTAACAAAAAAACAAAATAACAGCAACATAGCATGACCCAGGTCTCTAAAAAAAAAAAAAAAAA
>NW_012149596.1:1937595-1938607 GCF_000956105.1 Propithecus coquereli | reverse complement strand
TCTCTGAGCTGTTTGGGGTCTTGTCCCCAAAGTGTCACGCTACTGAGCTGTTTTGGTTGGCTGAATCTCAGGAGATAAGATCGCTGAGGGCTGGAATCCCAGCTATTTGGGAGGCTAAGGCAGGAGGATCTTTTGAGCCCAAGAGTTAAAGACCAGCCTGGGCAACATAGTGAGACCCTGTCTCAAAAAAAAAAAAAATAACTGAGGTACTTGCTGCCTGTGCCCCAGGGGGAATTGCTGGGGTGTGTCGAGGTCTGAAGTTCTCTGAGGTAATAGGGGTTTGTGTGAAGGATATAAGATCTCTGGATTTGGGGGTTTCTCTGTCCTCATGAGGTATGTGAGGCTGGGCTGGGGCAGGGGGAGAGGTCTGTGTCCAAATTTTAAGGCCTCAGTATTGTTTTGTGCTGTGTACAAAGTGTGAGATCTCTGAGCTCTTTGGGACAGTGTGTGTCAGGGTGGAAGTTCCCTGCAGTGTTCCTGGGTCAGTGTCCCAGCTACGATGGCTGTGTCCAGTGCAGGAGGCCTCAAAATTGTTTTATGTTTTGTCCCAGCATGTGAGGTCACTGCGGTTTTGGAGTCTGGTACCACAGAATGATATTGCCGAGGTGTCTGTGTTTCTTTTTGTCTCAATGCAAGTTTTCTGAGCTGCTGAGATGTCTTTCCCCCCAACATGTGAGGTTTTGGAACTCTTTTGGGATATGGTTCCAGGGTTGAAGGTTTCTGAACTTGGTAGGAGTCTCTGTCAAGGGTGTGAGATGTCACAGCTATTGTGGGTCTAAGTCCCATCACATGAGATCTTTGGGCTGTTTGGCATGTGTTCCCGTATGTGAGGTCTCTGATATTTGTGTGGGTCTCAGTCACAGGCATGAGGTGTTTGATTTATTTCAGGGTGTATTTCCAGAGTCTGAGGTCTCTGAGGTATTTTCATGAGTGGTATGCCATGGTGTGACACCTCTGAGGTGTTTCAGGGTCTATGTCCTGACTTATGAGGTCTCTGAGCTGTTTGGGGTCT
>NW_012149596.1:1915508-1937335 GCF_000956105.1 Propithecus coquereli | reverse complement strand
GAACTCCTGAGCTCAAAGGATCCTCCCGCCTCGGCCTCCCAGAGTGCTAGGATTACAGGCATGAGCCACTGCGCCCGGCCAAGATAATTTTTATTGATCTATCTTCAAGTTCACTGATCCCTTCCTCTGTCATTGTCTATCCATTTTGCTATATTGATCCCATCCAGATAAATTTTTAATTTCAAATGTTACATTTTTCAGTTCTAAAATTTCTAATTTGTTCTTTTTTTATAGCTTTTATATTCTCTATAGAGTATTTAAAACTCTATGGATTTTTATAAATTTCTCTGCTGAGAAGGTCTATCTTACCATGCGTTTCAAGCATGTTAAGCTTTACTTCGTGGAACATGGTTGGCATAGCTTTTTAAAAAGTCTTTGAAAATTCTAACATTTGAGTCATTTCATATTGGTATCTGTCGTCTTTTCTCTTGAAAATTGGTTGTGTTTTCCTGGTTCTTTGAATGTATAATAACTTTAGATTAGATCTTGGACAATTTGAATATATGTTGTTTAGACTGTAAGAGACTTAAGTTGTTTAGACTGTAAGAGACTTAAATCCTCTGAAAATAATGATTTATTTGTTTTACAAGGAATCAACTTGTATAGGTTCAAACCACAAGTTTTCTCTTACCTTCTGTGGACAGTAGTTCCCATGTCAGTTCTGTTTTCAAAGTCAATGTTATGCTTTTTTGCGTCTGCCGGTGCGTGCACGGCTCAGGAGTGCGTGTGACACTTGTGTCAGTTCATGTGCGGAATTAGGATATCCCAGCTGTCTCTTCTATGGAATTCCCTTCCACATCCTCCAGCCTTCATGGGACTGTTTTCCTGGTCCTCTAGCCAGAATGATGTCATTTCTCTTGGAGATTTAGCTACCCACACTGCTGCCGTACAGTTTTGAACTGGGGCCACTGTTGGGGAAAGGCCAGGAAAGAAAAAAAAAATCCCTAAAGATCCTACCCCACACTTCTCATAATGTAGGAGCCCCTTTTCCAAGTTTCTCTGGCCAGAAGTTTCTACCAAAGTTTTCACCCCCCACACGGCCGTTGCATGGCTTCACAACTAGGGCCCGTCCTTGTCTAAGCTGTGACAGAAAAGAGAAAACAAAACAGAGACTTGCCCCCATGCAGGTGGCTTCCTCAAGTTTTAATACCTCTTTCCTAGCCACCTGCTTTTGTTACATTTTCAGATTCCTCAGGTAGTTACTTCTCTAAAAAAAAAAAAATTGTTTTAGATCAACAGAAAAGTTGCAGAGATAGTACAGAGAGTTCCCAGAAGTAGTTGCTTTTATAATTTTTGTGCAGAGTTTTTAGTTGTAATGAGGAGGATCGATGGGCTCAAGTGGGATTATTCCACCCTGTCTGGTGCTCGGAGGTATTTTGGTATTTGGCAGTTTGGTATTTGGGGCAGAGCATGGTATGAATTCTTTACAGTTTGGGGTCTTGTGCTCTTTGGAGTGAGTTCTCTGAGCTGATTTGGGAAAGATGCTGTGCATTTCATATTTTCATGTCTCTGTGCTGTGTTGGGTGTTGTGGTTCTAGGTGGGAGATCCTTATGCTCTTTGAAGACCATTCCCAGAAAATGTGGTCTCTCAGTTCTTTGGGGATTTGTATCTGAATTAGGACTTCTTTTAGATATTTGGGCACCTGTGACAAAGAGTTGGAGAACCCTGAACTATATGTATGTGTGTGTGTCTGTCCAGTGGGTTGCTTTCTGTGTCCCATGACATGAGGTCTCTGGGATGTTTGGGGTGTATTTCCAGGTAAGAAGTCTCTGCTCTTTTTGGGGGTCTCAGTCCCAGGGTGTGATGTTTCTGACTTATTAAAGCTCTGTTTCCAGTGACTGAAGTCTCTGTGTAAAAGGAATGAGATCTCTAAGGTGTTTGTCATTTGTGTACTTGGGCGTGAGATCCCTGAGATGTTTTGGTGTCTGGATCTTAGGATGTAAATTCCCAGAACTCTTTTGGCATCTGTCTTGCAAGGTGTGAGGTCCCTGAACCATTTGGGGTATGTTTGTAGGCATGATGTCTCTATTTTTGTTGGAAGGTCCCAATTCCAGGGCTGATGTCTCTGATTAATTAGGGGCTGTGTCCAGGCTATGAGTTATCTGGCCTGTTCATCAGTCTGTGTCATAGGATTTGAGGTCTCTGGACTATTTGGGGGTCTGTGTATCAGGGTGTGAGGTCCCTGGGATATTTGTGGATTTGCGTGCCACAGTGTAAGGTTTCTGAGCTCTTTGGGAATCCGTTTCTGGGGTGTGATGTCTCTGAACTGTGGAAGTCTGTGACCAGGGTATGAAGTCTCTGAGATGTCTTGTGATTCCTGTCCCAATGAATGAGATCACTGAAGTGTTTGGAGTCTGTTTCCCAGGGCTGGAGTCTCTGACATTTTGGGGAGTGTGTGTACTAGGCTGTGAGGCCACAGAACACTCACCAGCTCTGTGCCCCATGGTACGTAGTGTCTGAGCTCTTTTGGGATGTGTATCCGTGGTATGAGCTCTGGAATTTTTTGCATTCTTTTCCAATAGTTTGAGGTCTTTGAACCATGTGTGAGATTTTCATCCCAGAGTGTGAGGTCTCTGTTCAGTTTGGGGGTCTGTGTCCAGAGTGTGAGGTTTCTGAGGTGTTTGGATGGGGAGGTGTCTCTGTGGCAAGGTGTGTTTTGTGAATTACTATGTCTCTGGGTGCAAGAAGTCAGGACACCCCTGGGGTCTGTGTTCCATAGTGCAATGTCTCTGAGGTGGTTCTGTCTGTGTCCTAACATGTGAAGTCTCTGAATTTCTCTGCGTTATGTTTGTTTCTGATGTGATGATTATTGTTTTCGAGTCTGTGTGCAGGGAGGGAGGTCTCTTAGCTGTTTGGGAATCTTAGCTGTCTGAGGGTATGAATTGTCTGAGTTCTCTCAGGGTCTGTGTTCCATGGTGTGAAATCCCTGCGTCATTTGAGGTATGTTCCAAAGTGTGAGGTCTTATATTTTTTATGGTTTCTCATATTTTTGGCATGCTGCCTTTGACCTATTAGTGGTCTTTTCCTCGGGTATCAGGTCTCAGAGTTTGGTTGGGTTTGTGTCTCAAATTGGGCTTTTCTTTGCTAATTGGTTTCTGTGAAGTTTTTGAGCCATTTAGGAACCTGTTAGGAGGTTTCTGAATGGTTTGTGGTCTGTGTCCAAGGTGTGAGGGTGTCTGAACTCTTTGGGTAACCGGTGACTGTGTCCAGGCAGTGAGGATTCTTTCTGGGGTCTGTATCCCATAATGTATTAGCTCCTGGGTTTTTGAGGATCCGAACCCCAGCACATGAGGTCTCTGAGCTCATGGGCATCTGTGTTCACGACATGAGTTCTCTGAATTGTTTTATGGCCTGTGTTCAAGGATGTAAGTTCTCTGAGCTGCTCTGGGGCCTGGGTAACAGGATGTGAGCTTTCTGAGATTTGGGGATCTATGTCCAGGGTGTCAAGTCTCTGAGCTGTTTTGGGTTCTGTGTCACAGGATGGGAATTCTAAGCCATTTGGGATATGTTTCCAGATGCGAGGTCTCTGACAACTGTTCTGTTTCCAAAGGCCTCTGATCTATTTAGTCATCCGGGTGACAACATGTGAGATTGCTGTCTGTTTATAGATTTGAGGTCCAGAGCGTGAGATCTCTGAGCTGTTTGGGGTCTTGTCCCCAAAGTGTCACGCTACTGAGCTGTTTTGGTTGGCTGAATCTCAGGAGATAAGATCGCTGAGGGCTGGAATCCCAGCTATTTGGGAGGCTAAGGCAGGAGGATCTTTTGAGCCCAAGAGTTAAAGACCAGCCTGGGCAACATAGTGAGACCCTGTCTCAAAAAAAAAAAAAATAACTGAGGTACTTGCTGCCTGTGCCCCAGGGGGAATTGCTGGGGTGTGTCGAGGTCTGAAGTTCTCTGAGGTAATAGGGGTTTGTGTGAAGGATATAAGATCTCTGGATTTGGGGGTTTCTCTGTCCTCATGAGGTATGTGAGGCTGGGCTGGGGCAGGGGGAGAGGTCTGTGTCCAAATTTTAAGGCCTCAGTATTGTTTTGTGCTGTGTACAAAGTGTGAGATCTCTGAGCTCTTTGGGACAGTGTGTGTCAGGGTGGAAGTTCCCTGCAGTGTTCCTGGGTCAGTGTCCCAGCTACGATGGCTGTGTCCAGTGCAGGAGGCCTCAAAATTGTTTTATGTTTTGTCCCAGCATGTGAGGTCACTGCGGTTTTGGAGTCTGGTACCACAGAATGATATTGCCGAGGTGTCTGTGTTTCTTTTTGTCTCAATGCAAGTTTTCTGAGCTGCTGAGATGTCTTTCCCCCCAACATGTGAGGTTTTGGAACTCTTTTGGGATATGGTTCCAGGGTTGAAGGTTTCTGAACTTGGTAGGAGTCTCTGTCAAGGGTGTGAGATGTCACAGCTATTGTGGGTCTAAGTCCCATCACATGAGATCTTTGGGCTGTTTGGCATGTGTTCCCGTATGTGAGGTCTCTGATATTTGTGTGGGTCTCAGTCACAGGCATGAGGTGTTTGATTTATTTCAGGGTGTATTTCCAGAGTCGGTATTTTCATGAGTGGTATGCCATGGTGTGACACCTCTGAGGTGTTTCAGGGTCTATGTCCTGACTTATGAGGTCTCTGAGCTGTTTGGGGTCTGTGTCCAGGATGTAAGTCCCCAGAGATGTTTTAGACTTTGTGTTCCAGGGTACGAGGTGTCCAAGCTCTTTGGATAATGAGTTCCGCAAGGTGATATCTTGAACCATTTGGGATGTGAAGTCTCTTTTCCTTTCAGAGATGTCAGACCCAGATTGTGATGTCTCTGTCCTAGTAGGGATTACTTTTTGATGGTGATGTCCCTGCCTTATTTGGGGTTTGTTTCCGGAGTTACTTGTAATATGTCACAAGGTATGAGTCTCTGTTCTCCTGGTGGGTCTGTATCCTCAGGTGTGTGATCTCTGAAATGTTTTAGAGATCTGTGTTTAGAGGTGTGTGCCTCTGGGTCTATGAGGTGTTGGGTACCTGTGTCCAGAGAATGAGCTCTGTGAGTGGTTTTGGATTTTCAGTCTTAGCATGCAAGCTGTCTGAGCTCATGTGGATTCTGAGTTCCATTATGTGAGGTTTTTGACTAATTCTGGTTCTGCTTCCAGGCATGAGGTTTCTCATCTTTTTAGTGATCTCAGTTCCAGAGAGTGAGGTACCTCTATTAGGGGTCTGTTTCCAGGCAGTGAGGTCAAGGAGCTGTATCAGTGTATTTTTCCCAAGGTGTGAGGTGTCTGTGTTTTTGAGTGTCTGCATTCCTGAGTATGGAATCTCATAGGCTATTTGGGATTTGTTTCTAGAGTCTGAAGTCTTTGATCTATTTATGGGTCTTTGTGCCAGCTTGTGAGGTCTCTGAAATGTTTTGAGGTCTGTATCCAAGATATGTGATCGCTATGTTGTTGTGAACACTATCACAGGTTTTGGGGTGTCTGACATGTTTGGAGACCTTTGTTAACAGAGTGCTAAGTCCCTGAGCTGTTTTGGAACCTTTCTTCCAGGATGTGAGGTCTCTGAGTCTTTGAATGGCTGTGTTCCTGAGGGTGTTGTAGAAGTGTTTATGATTTGTGTCACAAAGTTTGGGCTCTCTGTTTGGGTGCAAGATCTTAACACTTTGCAGGGCTGGCTCTCATGTTATGAGGTCTTTGAGCATTTTTTCCCCACTTGCTTTTCCTCCATTAACAGCATGTCCTTTAGGTGGTCCCTCTAGCCAGTACAGGTGCATCACCTTCATTCTGTTTGTGTCCAGGCCTCTGAATTGTTTTGTGGTCTCTGTCAATAACATGTGGTCTTTTCCAAGATTATTTATCTATATCCCAGGTGGCGAGGTTTCTGAGCTGTTTTGGAGTCTGCATCCAGGGTCTGAGGTATGTGAGCTGTTTGGGATTTGTGTCCCAGTGTGGAAGGTCCCTGAGGTGTTTTGGCTTCTGTCCCAGAGTATGAAAGATCTCTGAGATGTTAGTAGGAGTTCGTGACCAGAGGATGAGGTCTATGAGATGACTGGGGTGAGTTCTTTATTTAGCCCAGAGTGTGAGGTCTCTAGGCTGCTTTGTGGTGTGTTCACAATGTGAGCTCCCTGAACTGTTTTGAACTCTGTGTCCCATGGTGTGATATCTCTGAGCTCTTTTCTGCTGTGTCCAATGATGTGAAGTCCCTGAGCCATCTGGGATATGTTTCCAGCGATGAGGTCTCACTCTGTTTCACAGCCAACCGGTACGCTACGGTTTACCTTTATTCATTTGCCCTTTCCCCCCCTAATTGTTTGTTCCTCCCATTCTTGTGCACACAAACTTGTGCACGTGTGTGTGACTATTTCTTTAGAACAAATACTTAGAAGTGGAATTGCCAGGCCAAAGGAGTCGTATTCAACAAATCCCCTTTTGAGCACCTACTGCATGCAGGGCAGTTTTAGGCACGGGGAGACACCAGGGAACTAGAAATCCACATATCCCTACCCTAGTGGCGCTGACATTCCAGTAGGGAGGAGTGTCGGTTTTCTGTTTTGACAAATGCACACTTCCATCAGTGGCCTCAGGGGAATGAATGCCCGTTTATGGGCCGGCGGTTGACAGCAAGGGGTTACACGTTCGGCTCTTTGCTCTCAACGAGATCATCAGGTTATGGGGCTAGGACGGTCCATTGCGGGACGAGCGGGAGGGTGGGGAGACAGAGATGGAACGTGAGCGGAAGACATGAAAGAGTCTATTCAGTTGTTTTGGGGAGAACGGAAGATTGATTTAGGTGACATCGACATGAAAAGTCCTTCCTAGGTCGCACACACAAGAGCGTGATGGGTGGGAATGAAGAGTTAATGACGAGACAGTGCAGCTCCGGGACAGACCATTGCATGATGCGAAGATGGAACAGTCCACTCCGGAAGGTACCACAGGGGAGGGGTCATTTATTTTGGAGGGCACCATTGTGTCTGTGGAAACACGAAAGGTCTTCTCATTCCGCGAGTCAATTGGCCTCTACCCTAGATAGAGGAGAGAATGGCGCTGCCTTGACTAACCCCAGCCCCAAGCAGACCCCATCTTCAGCCTAAAGCCTCCACCTATCTTTACCGGCCACCGCCATGATCTTATATCTGGTCCCGCCCGTGTCAACTGCGGGGGATAGGGTGGGGTGGAAGGCTCGGAACGGTGATTGGCTCAAAGACGAGTTAAATAGGGCGGGATCAAGTCCCACCCTGAGCTCTGATTGGTCACTGCAAGCTTGCCTACACAAGCTCTTCCAGGGTACAGAGGTTTTCCGGAATCACGTGGAGGTTACGAGCGGGGTCCTCCGGCTGTGTGTTCTCATTGGCTGCCCGTTCGGCGCAGGCGCTGTGGCTCCTGAGTTGGCGTTCAGGGTTGCCGAGGCAGGGCTTCGGCTCATGGAGACCGTAGGTTCGAATCCCGTTTAGGAACTTCAACTTGCACACCTCTAAAAGAAGCTGGCATTATTGGCTTGTACTCAAGGGCTAGCACAGAGTGTGTCGGGTAATCATTTCCATTCTATTCTACTTACTCTTTTTTAAAAAAATAATTCTTATTGCATCCTCTAATATTGATTTCAGGACTCACTCACCGTTCACAACAGCACTGAGAAAAACTCTCTCCAAGATCCCTGGCAGCTGTCTTTAAGGCTACCTTAGGTCTGTGTCCAGCAGATAAGGTTCAAGGCAATCTCATAATCCTCCTGGCCAGATCCCCTTCCCCCGGAAGAGGATGACTTGGAGGCTTCGTGTGTGTGTGTGTGTGTGTGTGTGTGTGTGTGTGTGTGTGTGTGTGTGTGTGTGTGTTTAGAAGTAGGGTGAGGGGGTGGGCCATAAACGACTAAAGAGAGGCATGGGGCCGGGCGCAGTGGCTCACGCCTGTAATCCTAATAGTCTGGGAGGCTGAGGCGGGAGGATTGCTTGAGATCAGGAGTTCGAGACCAGCCTGGGCAACATGGCGAGACCGCATCTCTACAAAAAAATTAAAAAATTAGCCGGGCACGGTGGCTCATGCCTATTATCCTAGCAGTCTGAGAGGCTGAGGCAGGAGGATGGCTTGAGCCCAGGAGTTTGAGGTTGCAGTGAACTATAATGATGCCACTGCACTCTACCCAGTGTGACAGAGCCAGCTTCTGTCTCAAAAAAAAAAAAAAAGAGAGAGGTATGGTTTCATGCTCTGGGATGGTGAGGGGCCTGTGGCAATTAAAAAGAGAATTTTTGGGGAGGACAAGACAATTCAAAAGAGTACACTTTTAATGATGGGATTTTATTTTTTTATATTTCTTTAAAAATTATATTTCTTTTATTTTATTTACCTTTTTTGGTTGTTGTTAGAGTCTCACTCTGTCACCCTTGGGTAGAGTGCCGTGGCGTCATCCTAGCTCACAGCAACCTCAAACTCCTGGGCTCAAACGATCCTCTTGCCTCAGCCTCCCGAGCAGCTGGGACTATAGGCATGCACCACCATGGGTATAACATCTACGAACAGGCTGTGAAGTCTCTCTGCTGGTTGGAAATCTGTGCCATAGGGGTTTAGATCTTTGAGATGTTTACAGGTTTCTGTGCTAGGGTGTGAAGTGTCTAAGCTGTTCATGGATCTTTATATTCAGATGTGCAGGGTTTTTTTTCCTCTTAAAATTGAATTTCATTTTTCTTTTATTGGCATTTCTCTGACTGCTGGAGGAGCTTAACCTTGTTTTCCATGCTTATTGGCAAGATGTATTTAAGTTTTATAAACTCCCTTTTATGTCTTCTGATCATTTTTCCTTTTTTAAATTTTAAAAATGATTACAAAAATAGTACAGAGTTACTGTATACCCTTCACCCAGCTTCCCCTGATGTTAACAACTTACATGACCAGAGTACAGTTTTTAAAACCAGGAAATGAACGATGCTGTTGTTCATGAGCTGTTGTTCAACTGCTTGGTATCTTTGTCCAGGGTGTGAAATATCTGAGCTCTTTGGACTCAGAGCTCACTTGGGTTTTGTGTCCCATGATGTGATGTCTCTGATTGTTTGGTGTATGTTTTTAGATGCTAGCTAGGTCTTTCATTTTCTTGGTGATCTTTGCCCCAGAGTGTGATGTCTTTGAACTATATTAGAGGTCTGTTCAGGGCTTGTCTTCTCCTGCTTGTTTGGGCTTCTGTGTTGAGGGTGTGAGGTATCTTGAGCACTTTGGGAGGACTGTGTTCAAAGCTGGGTGCACTCTCAGCTAGTGTTTATTGGCCTCTATCAGAAATTATGAGATCACTAAATGCTTTAAGGTTCTGTATCTAGGGCAAGGTTACTGAACCTCGGGACCATTGACATTTTGGACTGGAAAATTCTTTGTCATGGAGGGCTGTTCTGTGTGTCGTAGGATATGGTATTAGTTTACTAGGGCTGCTGTCATAACAAAGTACCACAATCTGGGTAAACAACAGAAATGTATTGTCTCACAGTTCTGGAGGCTGGAAGTCTGAGAGGTGTTGGCAGAATTGGTTCCTTCAGCAGGCTGAGAAGGAGAATCTGTTCCATGCCTCTTTCCTAGCTTTTGGGGGTTTACTGGCAATCTTTGGTGTCCTTTGGCTTTTGCTGCATTACCCAGATCTCTGCCTTCATCTTTTTTTTTTTTTTTTGAGACAGAGTCTCACGTGCCATGGCATCAGCCTAGCTCACAGCAACCTCAAACTCCTGTGCTCAAGTAATCCTCCTGTGTAGCTGGGACTACAGACACACGCCACCACGCCCAGCTAATTTTTTATATTTTTAGTTGACTTGCTAATTTTTTTTCTATTTTTAGTAGAGATGGGGGGTCTCGCTCTTGCTCAGGCTGGTCTCGAACCCCTGACCTCAAGCGATCCTCCCGCCTCAGCCTCCCAGAGTGCTGGGATTACAGGCGTGGGCCACCGCGCCCAGCCTTCTGCCTTCGTCTTTACATGGCATTCTCCCTGTGTGCGTGCGTGTGTGTGTGTGTGTGTGTGTGTGTCCAAATTTCTCCTTTTCATAAAGGCACCAGCCATAATTGGATTAGGGGCCCACCCTACTCCAGCACAACCTCATTCTACCTTAACTAATTATATCTGCAACAACCCTATTTCCAAGTAAGGTCCCATGCTGAGGTACTGGAGGTTACGAGTTCAACATATGAATTTGGGGGAAGGTTGCAATTCCACCCATAACAGATGTTTAGCAAGAGAGAAAAAGGAAGGGGGGAAGAAGAGAGCAGCCCCTGACATCTAGAAGTGGGCCTGGCAGCCACAGCTAGGCCTAGGCATGTTATTCTCCTATCAGACATAATCTCACAGAATACCAGCCACAGATAAGATTAGTCTGAGGCCACGATAAAATGAGACAAAACAAAACCACTTTATTTTTAAATTTAAAAAAGAAATTTTCATGGCAGGCAGGTAATGTGCCAGTGTCGTATCCAGGTTTGAGGGAGGCACATCTCACACGTGAGTGTGAAAACCCAATTACCATGCTCATGAACTACAAAAGGATCGCAAAGCTACTTTATAATGTTGTCTAAACACAGCCAAAAACAAGGTCTGCTGTGTTAACTATAACATACCAAACATCCCCCTTGTCTTGGTTAAAATGAGTGCCTGCTACTTCTTTATCAATTACACTTCAGCCTCACTCTAGCCTGCCCTCCCCATAGATAAGATTTATGGAGATACCCAAGCATAAATTTTCCCCCATTTTCTGACAGCATCCAATCTAGAATGAGCCCCCACTTCCTTAGATCCTCTCCCAAACCACTCAACCAAAGCCCAGATGCTATCCTTGTTTCTTTTTAACACTCCCTTACTGAGATGTCCCATGGTTCCCCGTGGAGTGCCTTCTTCTTCACTGCAATGAGTAATAATCCCAACTTGTTCAACCACAGATATGTTCCTGGTAGGGGTTCTGTGGCTAAAGGTCACTGGCAAACAGCATCCCTGGCTTCAACCCACTGGATGCCGTAGCTCTCCCTCACACACTGTTGTGACAGCCAAAATGTCCCCAAATATTGCCAGATGTTCCTTGGGGGGCAAAATTGCCCCTGGTTCAGAACTACTAGTCTGGAATATGATGTGTTTAAGCAATTTGGGGGTTTTTGCCTGGGAGTTGTGTTCTCTGAAAGGTGTCTGGGTCTTTGTCTCAGAGTGTGAGGTCTCTGGACTATCTTAGGTTTCTGTTCCAAGGTTTGAAAGCTCTGCACTCTTTGGGGTTTCTGTATCAGAAAGGAGTGACCTCATCATGAACCAAAATCCAGACATGAGGTACATGTGCCATTCCCCTGCCATGCCCCACCCGACCTGGCACATATGTCAGTTCAAAAAGGTAGTGAGAAGCGGGAGTCACATGATTGGCTGTGAACACCTCCATTTTAGGATTGGGGTTCACAGCATTCCCGGCTTCTTTGTATAGACCACGAAGTACAAGTGACCTGCTTCCTTCACAACCTCTGTCTCGCCCTCTGTTCTGGAGGTCACAGTCTCCCTTACACTGTTTTTGCAGATTGTGTTGTAGGGAGATGCTTGTTCTGTGTCTCCTGATACCAGCCATGGAGTGGGGACTGCTGTTTCTCAGGATGGACGTTGCTCAGATGGATGTTGGAGTCCATCTCCCCGCAGGCCTACAATAACCCAGCACAAGTGAATTTTGGAGCCTGGTAGGCCCTCTTTCAAAGCCTGGAACCCCCAAGTCTTGGTTGGATGGTAGGAGAATTTAGCTTTTTGGATCATCCCTCTAAACCTTAACTTGACCTGCTGAGGTTTTTACAAGACTGGTCAGAATCAGGACAGTGCACAGTCCACTCACCTATGCCCTGATTTCAGCCCTTCCCCCTAGTCACACACCCTTTCTGAAAGCAGAATTCAGGGCTGGGGGAAGGGAAGCGAGCGACCCAGGTAATTACCATTGCTGACCAGGGGCCACTGTGGGCCTGAGACTGCCTCAGTTGGAATGTAGTAGTAATCTGCACATGTCGTTTAATATAAATGTATGTTGGGTTCAAGAAAGAGTAAACACTCCCCAGAATTGTGTCTCCATCTCTAGGAAACCCCCAGTTTTACTTCAGCTGTTCTCTTGAGAACATACATAACACGAGGCAAGGATACACAATCAGAAAAAACATTGTTTCCCTTCTGAAAATTACAGATCTGGTTATAAGAGTGACAGGTTTATATATTAATGTGAGAACTAGTCTATAGTTCCCAGATTAACAGCTTTCTTATTTTTTTGTGGGTATATATGTGAGAGGTAGGGTATGAGATCCAGAGAAAGGCTTTGGGAGAGGGTATAGGGCCTCAGTGGCTTGAAATCGCAAGAGAAATAAAAAAATTTGGACTAAATGAAAATGAAAATAAACCTTACCAAATTTTTGTGATGTAGCAAAGCAGTGCTTATTTAGAGGGAAATTTAAAAGGCACTATGGCTTCTGCTGTGCTTTTTCTTGGATCTCTTACTCTAGTGGAAGCCAGCCACCGTGTGATGGGGACACTCAAGCAGCCTCGTGGAGAGATGCACGTACTGCAGAATTGAGGCACCCCAGCCAAAAGCCAGCACTACCGTGCCAGTCGTGGGAGTGATCCAGCTTGGAAGTGGAGCATCTGGCCCCAGTCACGCCTTCAGATGATGGCAACCTGAGAAACCCAAAGCCAGAGCCACCCAGCTAAGTTGCTCCTGAATTCCTGACTCGCAGAATCTGCGTGAGATGATTAATGTTTACTACTGTGTTAAGCCAGTAAATTTGGGGGTAATTTGTTACACAGCAATAGGTAACCCATAAATGGTGTTTCTGAGCAATTTGAGGATCTGTCCAGGGTTCAAGACTTCTGAGCTTTTTCATGGTCCATATCCATGCTGTGATATCTGGATTTTGGGGGCATTCTGTGTTTCACATTTTTAGGTCTCTGATCTTTTTGGTTTCCCTTTCTCTAGGATTTTAGATCTCTGAACTATTTGGAGACCTATGTCCCACAGTGTGGGGATTCTGGGCTGTTTTTCTGTGCATGTCCAGAATGTGACTGTAACTGTTTGGGATCCTTAATCCCAGGGTATGATGTCTCTAAGATACTTTCTACTTGGCTCCAGGGTTTGAATTCTCTGAGCTCTCTGGCAGTCTGTATTCTGGGTGTGAGGTCACCAGGGTGTTTGGGAGTCTGTGTCTTAGGTTTCACATCCATGAACTCTTTGGAGGACTGTATACTGGTTTTGTTTATTCTTTGAGGTGTATGGATTTTTAAATCCCAGGAGGAGACATCGCCAAGGTGACTGGAGTCTGCATCCAAGACACTAGGTGTCAGAGCTATTTAGGCCACTGAGTCCCTGGATATGAAGTCTCTAACATGTTTGAGAGTCTATGTCCAGATATTGATATTTCTGAGTTTGAGGGCAGAGGGAATCAGTTCTCTGAACTGTTTACGAGTATATGTCCCAGGATGTAAGGTTCCTGAGCTGTTTGCGGTTGTGCCTGACATGTTTATAGCTGTATATCACAGTGTATGAGGTATCTGTTTATGGGTATATGTACCAGGGTATAAGGTATCTGAGTTCTTTGAGTGTGTATGTCCAAGGTTGTGAGGTCTCTGATCTATATGGGTCTATAGCTTTCTTATTTCTTTGTGGGTATATATTCCAAGGTGTGAGTTCTATGATCTATTTGGGTATGTATGTGAGGTTTCTGCTCTGTTTGTGGGCATATGTCCAATGTTGTAAGATTTCTGATCTGCTTGCGAGAATATGTCCCAGGGTATGAGGTCTCTGATCTGTTTTTAGTTTTATGTCCCCGGATATTAGATCTCTGATCTCTTCGTGGGTATAGTGCCAACGGTGGGAGGTCTCTGAACTCTTTGAGGGTATATTTCCCTGAATGTTATATTTCTGAGTTTTTTTCATTGTATTTTCTAGGGATGTGAGTACTCTGATCTGTTGGTTGCATGTGTATTGCAGAATACAAGGACTATTCTTTCCGAGGGCATATGTCCCAAGGTGTGAGATCTCTGTCATGGCTGTGGGTGTATGTCTCTGGGTGTGAGGTCTCTAAAATGTTTGTGGGTATATTTCCCAGGATGTGAGTTCCCTGAGCTCTTAGTGGGTGTGTCCCAGAATATGCAATCTATGATCTATTTGTGAGTATATGTCCCAGAATGTGAGGTCTCAGATCTGTCTATCCCTATATATGTTCCAGTATGTGAGGTGTCTCTTCATGGGTGTATGTCAAGGGTATGAGGTCTCTGATATTTTTGTAATTATATGTCCCAGGGTATGAGGTCTCTGATCTGTATGGGGGTGAATTTCTCAGAGTGAGTTCTCAAGTCCATCTGTGGCTATATGAGCTAGGATGTCAGTCTCTGATCTCTTTGGGTGTGTTTGTCCCATGGTGTGAAGCCTCTGAGCTCCTTGTCGGTATATATCCAGACGTTTGATGTGTCTGATCTCTTTGGTGGTATATTTCCCAGGATGTGAAGTCTCTGGTCCATTTGTTGCTGTATACTAATATGCGTCTATCTTCGTTGGTGTATGTCAAAGTCAATTTGTGGGTGTATTTCCCAGGGTATGAAGTCTCTGATCTATTTCTCGGTGTATGTCCCCAAGTAAGAAGTCTCTGATCTGTTTGTCCACATATGTCTCTGTATATAAGATCTCTAATCTGTTCATGAATGTACTGAGAGTTTGAGGTCTTTCACCTTCTTTAATGGTTATAATCCCCAGATGTGATGACTGTGTTATGTTTCCCAGACAGCGCGCACCCGCACCCCTTAGGTGTGAATTTACCCATCCCCTCCTCCCCCGTCACCTGCCTGACACCCGATGAATGTTACTTGAGTGCCTCTTCTGTGTCAGTGCCCCTCAAAGCGATGTCAATGTATTATTAGGTAATTTAATTCTAAAAATTTTCTGAAGTAGGTACTGTTATTACTCTCATTTTACAGATAAGGAAATTGAGGCTCAGAGAGGTCAAGATCACTCAGCTAATAAATGCCCCAAGACTCTCTTGCTCCAGAGCTTGTTCTCTTAACCCAGTTAGAGGTTAATAGATCCTTGCTTTTTTCCCTAAAAGCTACTAAGAGTGATCATTTGAAACATGTCTTCATACGCATTACAATAGAAATAAAATTAGCCAATGCTTCTATGCTAACGCCCCACACAATTTATTCCTCACATTTAATCCTCATAAATAAGAAGAGACCAAAGCTCTGAGGGGCTGACTTTGCCTAAGGGCGCTGCTCATAATAGGTGGAGGCAGCACTCGCACCTCTCAGCGCAACTCCAAACTCCAAAGTATGTCTCAGGATTCGAGGTTAAGGTCTCTGATCTGTTTGTGGATGTATTTACCAGAATGGGAGCTCTCTGACATGTTTGTGGATGTATGTTCCACAGTGTAAGGTCACCGATATGTTTGTGCATATACGTCCCAGAATTTGAGGTCTGTGATGTGCTTGTCACTATAATTGCCAGTATGTGGGGTATTCATGGGTATAGGCCAAGAATGGAAGTCCTCTGATAGGCTTGTGATTGTATGAACTTGGGTATGAGGTCTCTTATCTGTTTGTAGATGTGTGTCTCCATGTGTGAGGTCTATGAGATCTTTTTGGATGCATGTCTCCTGGTGTAAGGTCCCTGATCTGTCTGGGGGTTTATTTACCGGGATATAAAGCTTATGGTCTTTTTCTCATTGTGTGTCCCAGGATGTGAGGTCTGTGGCTGTCATTGTGTGTCCTGCTATGTGAGGTCTTTTTCATCGGTTCATGTGAAAAATGCAAGGTCTCTGATCTATCCGTGGTATTATGTCCCTGGGTGTGAGGTCTCTGATCAGTTTGTGGGTTTAATTCCTAGAGTTTGACATCATTGGTCTGTTTGCAGGTATATGTCCCATGATGTGATGTCTCTGATCTTTTCAAGGGTATATGTCCCATGACATGGGGTATCTCATCTATTCTTTGGTGTGTTTCCAAATGTGAAGTCTCTCACCTGTGCAAGGGTGTATGTGCCGTGATGTGAGGCCCCTATTTTTGGTCAGGTCTATTCCAAAGGATATGAGCTCTCTCATCTCTTTTGGGTGATATGTCATAATTTGAGACGACTCTGCTTCATTTCTGAGTTTATTTCCCAGTATGTGAGGTCTCTGAACTGTTTGTGGTATATTCTGCAGGATCTGAGTTCTTCATGGATATACATACCAGGCTTTGAGGGCTCTCACATGTTTATGTATATGCACTAGGTGTATATAACCTAAGCTGTTTAGTTATCAATGTCTAGGGTATGGGGTTTCAAAGAGCTCGTTGTGAGCATACTCTCCTTGGTCTAAATCCTCTAATCTCTTTGTGGGTACATGTCCCTGGATATGAGCTCTATTATCTCTTTGTGGGTGTATCTCACAAGATATTAGGTCTATGATCTATTTCTGGCTCTTTTGCATGTCTGGTTTCTCATGTGCTTGTGCATGTATGTTGTAGCATTTGAGATCTCTGATTGTAGATGATCTCTGATGTGTTTTGGAATATATCCCATGATGTGAGCTCCCTGATTGGTTTGTTGGCGTATGTCTCAGAGTGTGAGGTCTCTGATCTCTTTGTGGGTGTATGTTGCAGGGTTTGAGGTCTGTGGTCTCTTTGTGGCTACATGTCTAGGTTGCGAGGTCTCTAATCTGTTTGCTGAGGTGTATCTCAACATGGGAACTCCCTGATCCTTTCTGTGGGTATATGCCTAATGATGTGAAGATTCTGATCTGTTTTCTGGTAAATGAACCAGGTTGAGAGGACACCGACATGTTTGAGGGTGTTTTCTCAGGATATGAGTTCTATGATCTGTTTCTGAATACGTGTCCTAGGATGTGATGTCTCAGAGCTATTTGTGGATGTACATGCCAGGCATGAGTTTTCTGAGCTGTTTATGGTTGTATGTCCCAGGTTGTTAGATCTGTGATGCTTTTGGCATTACTTGCAAGAATATGAGATTTCTGATTTGTATGCTTGTATGTATAACAGGTTGCAAGGTTTATTAATATTATTCGTTAAGGTGTGTATGTCCAGGGTATGAAGTATCTGAGCTCTTTGTGGATATACATCTCAGGGTCAAGGCTTCTGATCTGTTTGCAGGTATACATCCTAGGACCTGTCTCATCTTCTTGTGGGTATATACCCCAAGATGTTGAGTATCTTTAATTATTCTGAGTGTATTCCACAGGATGTGAGATCTCTAATATGTTGTGGGCTCTTGTTACAGGATTTGAGGTCTCTAATCCATTTTGGTTGTATTTCTCAGATGATGTCTCTGATCTGTTAATGCACATATATCACAATATGTGAGTTTTTATAAACATCTCTTTCTCTTGCTTGTCAAGGATGCGAGGTCTGTTCCGTTTGTGGGATCTCCTAATATGTGACATTCCAGACCTATTTGTGGGTGTATATCCCAGAACATGTGTGTGTCTGCTCTCCTAAGATGTATGCCTACAGATGGGAAGTCTCTGATCACTTTCTAGATGTGTAACTCAGGATGAGGGATGTGAGCTGTTTGCAGTGTATGTGCCAGGACTTTAGGTCTCTGAGCTTTGTGGAGGTGTGTGTTTTGTGATGTGAAGTCTCTGTTTGTGCATATATGTCTCTGTTGTGCTGACTTAAGGCTCCTTAAGATGCCCATGTTCTAGTCTTTGGAAACTGTGATATGACCTTACATGTTAAAAGATTCTTTGCAGATGTGATTAAAGTAAGCATCTTGAGATGGGGAAATTTTCCTGGATTTTCTAGGTGGGTCCAATGTAATCTCAAGGGTCCTTAAATGAGAGGGACAGGATGGTTGTCACTGAATAAAATATAATGACACAAGCCGAGTCAGAGACAGCAGTATGATGACAGAGTGTTTGTGGGTATGTGTCCCAGCTTGTGAAGTCTTGGCACCATTCATGGGAATATATCCTAGGACGTGAAATCGCTAATTGTTTGTGCACATTTGTCTGTGGTTGGCTGAATAAAGCATCCTCCAAAGATGTCCATTGAAAGAGATGGGACCAGGGAGCCCTGAATGAGGGAAGGAGATAGATGATGGAAGCAGAGTCAGAGGAGATGTGTCGACAGAGGCAGAGATCAGAGAGAGATTTGAAGATGAGATGCTATCTGCTTTGAAGGTAAAGGAAGGAGTAAGGGATGAAGGGCTGCAGGAAGCTCTAGAACCTGGAAAAGGCAAGGGAACACATTCTTCCCTAGAGTCTCCAGAAGGGAAACAGCTCTGTTGATACCTGACTTGAGTACTGTAAGACCCATTTTCAGGTTTCTACCCTACATAAATGTAATATAATAAATAAATTTGTGTTTATCACAGCACTAAGATTGTGGTGATTTGTTACAACAATGATAAGAAAGGAACATAGTGTCCCAGGTCATGATGTCTCTATTTGGTTGTTGGTGAACATCCCAGGATGTGAATCCCCGATCTGTTTGTGAGTGTGTGTCTAATGTGAGAGGCCTCTATCTGCATGTGGGTGTGTGAACCAGGGTGGGAGGTCTCTGACTTGTTTGAGAGTGTGTCCCTAAATTTGTTGTCTCTGAGTTTTTTGTGTGTATACATCTCAGGATATGATCTGTTTGTGTGTGCATGTCCTAGGATGTGAGGTTTCTTGGTTGATTTGGGGTGTATGTTCCAGTATGTGAGGTCTCTGAGGTATTTGTGAGGTCTTTTTAGGTCATTAGGTCTCTGATGTTTCATGGGTATTTCTGAAATATGAGATCTATGATTCATCTGGGAATCCATATATAAGTTAAGCATCCCAAATCTGAAAATCCAAAATCTAAAATGCTTCAAAATCCAAAACTTTTTGAGTGCCAACACAATGCTCAAAGGAAATGCTCATTAGAGCATTTCAGATTTCAGATTTGGGATGTTCAACCAGAATGCAAATATTCCAAAATCCAAAAAAAAAAAAAAAAAAAAACAACACCCAAATCTAAAACACTTCTGGTTTCAAGCATTTCGGATAAGGGATACTCAACCTTGTACCAAGATGAGATGCCTCTGATGTATTTAAGTGTATATATCCAAGTGTGAGGTTTGCAGCTCATTTTGGATATATCATGCATAGCTTGGTGTCTCTGATATTTTTGTGGGTCTATATCCCAGGATATGAACTCTCTGAATTCTTTGTGGGTATATTCCAAAGATGTCAGTCTCTAACTGTTTTTCCTGGAATGTGAGATCACTTATGTGATTGTGGGTGTAGGTGGCAGGACTTGAGATCTCTGATCTGTTTTGTGAGTGTCTTGGGGTGTGAGATCTCCGATATGATTGTATGTATTGCAGGAATTGTAGTCTCTCATCTGTTTGTGGGGGAATTTCTTTTTTTTTTTTTTTGAAAGGGTGGGGGGTTGTGAGGAGGAGTGTTCAGTTGCCTTGTTTTTTGTTTTTTTGTGTTTTGTTGTTGTTGAGACAGAGTCTCACTCTGTCGCCCCGGATAGCGTGCAATGGCGTCATTGTAGCTCACTACCACCTCCAACTCCTGGGCTCTAAGTGATCCTTCTGCCTCAGCCTCCCGTGTAGCTGGGACTACAGGCTCACGGTAGAGACGGGGTCTCGCTCTTGCTCAGGCTGGTCTCGAATTCCAGCTCAAGCAATCCTCCCACCTCAGCCTCCCAGAGTGCTAGGATTACATGCATGAGCCACTGCGCCCGGCCTGTGGGGAAATTTCTTAGATAAGTTCTCCATTCTGCTTTTGTGTTTATTTCACAGTATTTAAGTTTCTAATCTTTTCATGTGTGTTTGTTAAGGACGTGAGGTGTCTTCTGTTTGTGATTATATTTCCCAGTGTGTGAGGTCCCTGCCCTATTTGTGGGCATTTGACAGAACATGTGCCTCACTCCTTTCTTGAATGTATGCCTGAGGGTGGGAAGTCTCTGATCTCTTTGGAATTGCATGACACAGGATGTGGGGTCTTTGAGCTTCTTATGTGTGGATACCTCAAGAAGTGATATTTTTAATTGCTTAGTGGATGTATACCTTGGGTTGGTGGAATGAAGGTCCCTGAATGATGTCCATGTCCTAATCCCTGGAATGTGTGATTATGTGACCTTACATGTTAAAAAGTCCTTTGCAGATGTGATTAAGCAATCATCTTGCAATGGGGGAGATGATCCAGAAGCAGACATCAGAGAGATAGAGATTTGAAGCTGAAATGCCTCTGGCTTTGAAGATGGAGGAAGGGACCACAAGCCAAGAAATACAAGCAGCTCTAGAACCCGGAAAAGGCAAGGGAACGGATTCTCCCCTAGAGCCTCCAGGAGCAACGTAGCTCTGCCGACACCTTGATTTTAGCTCTTGAAACCCATTTTTGGCTTCTGACCTGCAGAAAGGTAAGCTATAACATTTCTGTTGTTTTATGACACTAAGATTATGATTTGTTACAGTGGCAATCTCTGTCTGCTGGTGTGCATTCAAGGGTGTGAACTCCATGTCTGTGAGTCCGATGGTGGAAGTCTCTGATCCACGTACAGGTGTATGAACTGTATTGAGTGGTCTCTGAATGTTTGAGGGTGTGTGTCCCAGAATCTGTGGTCCCTGAGCTGTTTGTGTGTGCATGTTTTAGGATGTGACATCTCTGAGATGATTTTCAGTAGTACATTCCAGTATGTGAGGTCTTTGAGATATTTGTAGATTATGTTCCAGGTTGTTAGGTCTCCCATCTGTTTGGGATTATTTCCTATGATATGAGGTTTCTGATTTGTTTGGTTACATATGTACCAGGATATTAGGTGTCTGATCCGTTTAGGTTTGTATCTCCAGTGTGTGAGGTTTCTGAGCTATTTGTGGGGGTGCGTCTCAAGGTTGAGGCCTCTGATCTGTTTGCTGGTAAATGTCCCAGCATATGAGCTCTCTGATCTGTTTGCGGGTCTGTTATCAGATGTCAAGTGCATAATCTGTTTCTGGTATTTTTGTAGCCTGTGAGGTCTCTTACTTGATTGTGGCTGTACATTGCAGGATTCAGATCTCTGATCTGTGTATGTTTCAGGTGTGTATGGTCTCTGTAGTGTTTGTGGAATATATCCCAGGATATGAACTTTCTGATCAGTTTGTTATGTATGAGGTTTCTGATCCGTTTGTGGATATGTGTTGCAGAGTTCGAAGTCTATGGTCTCTTTGGGTTCATGTGCAGGTTGTGAGGCCTCTAATCTGTTTGTTGGTGCATGCCCCATGATTCCAGCTCCCTGATCTGTTTGATGTTTTATAGCATATAGTATGAAGTACCTGCTCTGTTTGTGGCTACATGTCCAGGTTGTGAGGTCTGTTACCTCTTTGTTGGTATATGTCCCAGGATGTGAACGCCCTGATATACTTGTGGGGGTGTGTCTGATGTTGTGAATTCTCTGATCTGTTTTTGGGTCCACACCCTAAGATGTGTCGCCTCTGATCTAGTTGGGTATGTATGTCCAGGTAGGAAGTTTGTAAACTCTTTGTGGTTTTAGGTCCCATGGCCTGAAGCCTCTGATGTTTGTGGGTACATGTCCAGGCTGTGATGTCTGTGATCCATCTGTCAGTGTATATCCCAGGATGTGAATTCCCTGATCTGTTGGTGGGTGGCGTCTGATGGTGTGAAATGTCTAGTGTGTTCACAGGTGAATGAACCAGAGCGTGAAGTCTTTGACCTGTGTTGAAGGTATTCTCCCAGGACCTGGGTTTTCTGATCTTTTTATGAAAGCATGCCCTAGGAAATGTTTGGTCTCTGAGCTGTTTATGGATGTATATCCCAAGATGTGGGTTCTCTTAGTTGTCGGGGCATGCATTGTTCTAGGTTGTCAAATCTCTGAGATTTTTTGGGTATATTTCCAAGTATATGTGATTTTTTTTCTGATATACATATCTTTTATATATGTATATTTATT
>NW_012149596.1:1908316-1915090 GCF_000956105.1 Propithecus coquereli | reverse complement strand
ATATGTATGATCTGTTGAGGTATATATGTGTCCAGGCTGTGAAGTTATTGAGCTCTTCTTGTCTTCTTGGGTTACTTCGCTTGGTTTGAAAGCCTCTGACCTGTTCGGGAATATGTCTCAGAATACAAGCTCTCTGATCTCTTTATGGGTGTATGTTGCAAGATCTCGGATCTATGATCTGTTTCTGGATCTTTTTCCTAGCATATGAGGTTTCTGGCTTGATTGTGGGTATATATTGCACTATTTTAAATCTCTGATTTGTTTGCGGGTATCCGTTTCAGGTTGTGAGGTCTCTGATCTCTTTGTGAGTGTATGTCCCAAGATGTCAGGTCTCTGTACTTATTATGGGCATACAACCTGCACGTAAGTTCTCTAGCCTGTTTGTAGTTTCATATTTCAGGATTTGAGGTCTCTGCTCTTTTTTTGGTTGTATTTCTTACATGAGGTCTGTGATCCCTTTGCTAGTGTACATCACACTATGTGAGTGTATGATCTCTTTGTGTGTGTTTGTCAACGGTGTGAGGTCTATTCTGTTTGTTGTTACATCACGTCCCAGTCTGTGAGGTACCTAACCTGTTTGTGGGTTTATGTCTAAGAATGTGTTTCTCTCTGCAATTTGTCTGTGTATGTCCCAGGTTTGGAGGTTTGATCTGTTTGGCGGCATATTTCACGGGATGTGGGCCTCCTAATCTCTTTGTGGGTGTATATCCTATCACGTCAGGTTCCCGTTGTCTGAGTGTGTACGTCCCAGATGGTGAGTTCGCTTATGTGTTTGTGAGTTTAATTCCAAGTGATTGAGGACTCTGAGCATTCTTTGTTATGTGTCCCAGAATGTGTATCTCTCTGCTCTTTTTGGATATATGTCAGAAGTGTCTGAGCTATTTGGAAGTGCATGTCTCAGGATGTAAGGTCTGTGAGCTGTTCGTGTGTGTGTGTCTCTCATGGCTGGATAATGGCACCCCAAAGAGGTTCACTTCCTAATCCCTGGAACGTATGACTATGCTGATTTACATGGAAAGGGGGACTTTGCAGATGTGATTAAGTTAAACATCCTGAGACAGGGAGATTATCCTAGATTATCTGGGTAGGCCCAGTGTAATCACAGATGTCTTATATGAGGGAGGCATGAAGGCAAGAATTAGAGAAGGCGATGTAGTGATGGAAGCAGAGTGAGAAAAGATGATATGAAAACATAAACAAAGATTGTGTGTGTGTGTGTGTGTGTGTGTGTGTGTGTGTATAGAGAGAGATGGATCTAAAGAGAGAGACAGAAGACAGAGATGGGGGAGGGAGAAAGGGAGGGATTTGAAGGTGAAACACTGCTGACTTGCAAGATGGAGGAGGGGGCTGTGAGCTCAGGAATGCAGGCGGCCCACAGGAACTGGATTCTCCCCAAGGAACTCCAGAAGGAAGTCAGCTCTGCCAACACCTTGACCTGTAAACCTTGTAAACCTCCTTGTCAGTCTTCTGATCTGCAGAAATAGAATATAAATTTACATTGTTTTATGGCAAAAAGCTTATAGTGATTTGTTTCAGCAGCAATAGAAAACCAATAGTGTCCCATGTTGTGGTGTCTCTATCTGGTTGTCGGTGCATATCCCAGAATGTGAATTCCGTGACCCGTTTGTGAGTGTGTGTGTCTGATAGCAGAGGTCTCTGGGTTCTGTGCAGATGTATGAACCAGGGTATTCAGTCTCTGATCTGTTTGATCTATTTCGTGGTGTATGTTCCAGAATTTGTGCTCTCAGCTTTTTGGGGGGTGTGTCCTAGGATGGGAGGTCTCCAGACTGATTTGTGTAGATGTCCCAGCATGTGAGTCCTCTAGTCTGTTGAGGTGAGTAAGTCCAGAGTGTAAGGATTCTGAGCTCTTGGTGGGCATATATTCCTTTTGCTTGAAACCCCTGATCTGTTTCTGGGTTCATGTCCCAGGATGTAAGACTCCCTGATCTATTTGTTTGTCTCTGTCTCATGGTGTGAAGCCTCTGGTGTGTTTGCTGGTGAATGAAGCAGAGAGTGAAGTCTCTCACCTCTCTGAGGGGATTCTCTCAGGAAGTGAGTTCTCTGATCTGATTCTGAATGCATGTTCTAGGATGTGAGGTCTCTGCTCTGTTTGTGGATGTACATCCCTGGAGTGAGTTTTCTGAGCTGTTCGTAGGTATAGGTTCCAGGTTGTTAGATCTCTGATATTTTGGGGGTACTTATAAGCATGTGAGATTTCTGATTTGTGTGCCAGTATTTATAGCAGATGTCATTTCTTATCCATTGTGGTATATGTATCTACAATGTGAGGTTTCTGAACACTTTGTGGGTTTATGTCTCATGGCATGAGAGCTCTGATCTCCTCGCAGGTGTATACCCAAAGACGGCAGGTCCTTGTACTCCTTCAGGGAGTGTTTTCTGCACGTGAGGTTTGTGTCCTGTTTGGTGGTTCACGTTGCTGGATCAGAGGTCTCTGGTGTGGTTTATAGGTGTGTTTCTCAAGTTCGATCTCTGATCTGTTTGGGTGTGTGTATCATAGTATGTGAGTGTATCATCTCCTCAGGGTGTTTGCAAAGGGTGTGAGGCCCATTCTTTTTGTGGTTATATGTCCAGTCTATGAGGTCCCTGACCTGTTTGTGGGTGTATATCAGTGAATGTGTTTTTTTCTGGTCTTTGTGTTTATGTGTGTGTGTGTGTGTGTGTGTGTGTGTGTGTGTGTGTGTATCCCAGAGTTGGAGGTATGGTCTGTTTGGTGGTGTTTTGTCCCAGAATGTGGGGTTCCTGATGTCTGTATATCCTAGCATGTCAGGTCCCTCTTCTCTTTGGATATGTACCTCCTAGAAAGTGAGTTCTCTTATGTATTTGTGGGTTTAATTTCCAGGGCGCGAGGACTGTAAGCTTTAGTTGATGTATGTCCAGAGTGTGTAGCTCTCTGATGCTTTTCGGTATATTTCCCAGAGTGAGAGTTCTCTGATCCCTTTGGAGGTATATGACTCCAGATGTGAGATCTGTTAGCAGTTCATGGGTAAAAGTCCCAGGATGTGAGATTTCTTTTTGTGCATATACGTTCTGTTTGGTCAAATAATGGATCCCCAAATATGTTCTCACCTCACTCCTAGAACTTGTTAATATGTTGTCTTATCTGGAAAAGGGACTTGGCAGATAGATATATTATTAAGTAAACATCCTGAGATTGACAACCCAGGTGGGCCTGCTCTAATCATAAGTCTTTATATGCAGAAGGTAGGACCTTCAGGGTCAGAGACTAAGTGACTATGTACGTCGAGTCAGAGAGGGCCATGTGATGATGGAAATAGAGTCACAAAAGGTGAAGTAATGATGGAAGCAGAGGTCACAGAGAGAGAGATTTGAAGCCAAAATGCTTGCATCATCTGAGCTCTTTGGGAGTTATGCTGCAAGGTGTCATGTCTACCATCTGTTTCTGGGTGTGTTTTTCAGCATGTGAAGTGTGACTTGGTTATGGCTGCATATGGCAGGATTTGAAGTCTCTGACCTGTTTGTTTTTTTGTGCTCCAGGATGTGAGGTCTCTGAGCTGTTTGGCCATGCATATTGCTGGGTTGGAGGTCTCTGATTTACATGTGGGTGCGTGTCCAGGTTGTGAAGTCTTTAATCTTTTTGTCAGTGTATGTCCCAGGATGTGAGCTCTCTGATCTGTTTGCAGCTGTATTCCTAGGAGTTCAGTCACTGATAAGTTTCTGGGTGTGTGTCTCAGGATCTGTTATCTCTATTCTCTTTGTAGGTATAGTCTTCAGATGTGAGGTCTCTGTGATTTGTTTGTCATTGTATGTTCCAGGCTGCAAGGTTTGTGAATGGTTTGTGAGTGTGTTTTGCAGGATTTTATGTCTGTGATCTATTTGAGGTTGTGTGTCCTAGGATATGAGGCTTCTGATCTGTTTTGGGGTATATTTCCTAGCATGTGAAGTCTGTGAACATTTGGCAGTGTCCCAGGCAATGATATCGCTGATCTCTGCATGTATATTGTCAAACATTTAAGGTCTCTGATTTGTTTCTTGCTGTTTGTTCCAGAATGTGAGATCCCAAACTATTTGTGGATATATGTCCTAGAGTATGTGGTCTCTGATCCGTTTGTAGGCTTATATATTCCAATGTTTGATTGTCTTTACTCTCTTTGTGGATTTATTCCCCGGGATTTTGTTTTTGTTTTTGTTTTTGAGACAGAGTCTCACCCTGTTGCCTGGGCTAGAGTGCTGTGGCTTCAGCCTAGCTCACAGCAACCTCAAACTCCTGGGCTCAAGCGATCCTACTGCCTCAGCCTCTCAAGTAGCTGGGACTACAGGCATGCGCCACCATGCCCGGCTAATTTTTTTTCTATATATATATTTTTAGTTGTCCAGATAATTTCTTTCTGTTTTTTAGTAGAGACGGGATCTCGCTCTTGCTCAGGCTGGTCTCAAACTTCTGACCTTGAGCGATCCACCTGCCTCTGCCTCCCAGAGTGCTAGGATTGCAGGCGTGAGCCACTGCGCCTGGCCTCCCCAGGATTTTTAAGTGTATTTCCTAGGATGTGCATTTCCCTGGTCTTTTTTCAATGTATGTCCCAGGGTGGGCAGTATCTGATCTCTTTGTGGGTGTATGTCCTTTGGCATATGATCTCTGATCCTTTGTGAGTCACATCTTAGGATGTGAGGTCTTCGTTGTGATTGTGAGTGTATGTCTTAAGACAGCGATCCCCAACCTTTTTGGCACCAGAGACCGGTTTCATGGAAGACAATTTTTCCATATACCCCAGGGGGTGTATGGTATGGTTTTGGGATGATTCAAATGCATTACATTTATTGTGTACTTTATTTCTATTATTATTACATTGTAATATATAATGAAATAATTATACAATTCACCATAATGCAGAATCAGTCGGAGCCCTGAGCTTGTTTTATTGCAACTAGACTTTCCCATCTGGGGGTGTGGGAGACAGGAGACAGTGACACCTGAAGTGTGTTGCTTATGTCCAGACTAATCTGTGATCTTGTTTTGGTTGCTGTCACTGCAGAAAACCCTGCTTCACAAAGATAAGATGTTGGAAATGGAAGCAGGCTTTTCAGTGCTTTTGTGGCAATCTCAGGATATTCTGCCTTGACTTTAATCCAGAATGTATGGAGATTTGAAGCTGTCTCAAACATACTTTTAAGGCCACTGTCATTTGCAATCTCAAGCAGTTGATCTTCCTCTAGCACATAAAAAGTCTATTCACCTGGCATATTCACAGGTGGGTCACAGATCGATCCCTTCCCAGTTCAGGGGTCCTTTGTGGTTGGGAAGTAATGCTGAACCCTTTTGAAAGCTGAGACAGATGATCATACACCAGCTGGGACAAAGAAGGCCCTGGCTCAGTCTCTTTCAAAATCTCTGCTAATGTTTGAAACATGTCAAAAATCCTAATGTTCACTCCTCGCCCCCATAATTCCAGTTTGGCTTTGAATGCAGCCACTTTATCTGCCGACTTGAACACAGTTGTCATTCTCCCCTAAAGTGACAGATTGAGTTCGTTGAGCAGGTTGAATATGTCACACAAGTAAGCAAGTTTTGCGACCCATTCTGTGTCACTGAAACATGCTGCCAGTGGTGACTGTTTTTCTAAAAGAAATCTCTGGAGTGGCTCTCGTAACTCAAAAACTCTGGCCAGTCATCTACCTTTAGAAAACCATCTCGCTTCTGTGTGTAAGAGAAGACGTGTGTGCTCTGCATCCATCCCCTCACAGAGCTGTGTGAACAGACATGAGTTAAGAGCATGTACTTTGCTTGATAATTTGAATCACATCCTACAAAATGTTTAGTTCAGGTGACATTTTTCAGCTAGCCAGCATTTCTCTATGGATGGCACAGTGCGTAGACTCACATTCAAAAGTGACCTCCTTGACCCAAGTAGTGAAACCAGAAAGCCGTCTAGTCATGGCGGCTGCTCCCTAACAATTGTGCCTCAGTATCCTCTACTGTTTCATCAATACATCTAGTTATGGTGCTAGCCGAAAGAGGAACACGTGCCACCATTTGAACTGCAGCCTCTCCTAAAAGTTCACGGCAAATGTCCTTAGCAGCAAGCAGGATCAACTCTTCACCAGTACTAAGGGGCTTCTTAGCTTTAGCAATGTGGTCAGCCAGTAAGAATCATGCTCTCGGCGCAGACACATCTGATGAAGTGGTGGCCGTCAATAATTGCTTCTGTTCTTCGTGTTCACGTTTTTTTCTTTTGAAAAACTCCAAAGTGTTGTCTTTTAATGCAGGGTGCTTGGGCTCCATGTGGCGAAGCAGTTTTGAAGGTTTCACAGCTTCGTTGGGTAGCCAGTTACCACATATTATACAAAGTGGGCTTGGAGAATGTAAATCACCTGTTGCAATGAACCCATAATTTAGGTAGGACTCTCGGTATTTTATTTTAAATGCAGCTTTCATTTTGTTGGCAGTCTTAGAGTCTTCTGTTGTCTCATCATTGTGTCTTTTCCCCTTTTCAAAGCTCTCCAGTGACATTTGTTTTTTACTCATTTTTGCTAGGGTTAGCTTGTGGGCTTCCCAAAACTGTGACTGAGACAAGTGCACAGTGCAGGAAGGAGGCACAGATGAAAATGGTAAATAAAATAATGGGCGGGCCACACGCGGACTAAGATAAGTGTCGGATTCTGACTTAAACCTGCCACCAGAAGCAGCTGTACAATGAAGTACCTCGACTCACTTGCTGCTATAAAGCCTGCCACCAGATGCAGCTAAATTGTCACTTGCCACTCATGGATAGGGTTTTTTTTTTTTTTTTTTTTTTT